>NC_090737.1:59684209-59701709 GCF_036898095.1 Palaemon carinicauda
ACATAGCTTTAAGGTCTTCCATCAGATATGTATGTTCTACAGTATCAAATGCTGCACTTAGATCAAGCATCACAAGAATGCAGCACTTGCTATTTGTTATAATTTCTTTTATGTCATTTTTAATCGCTAACACTGTCGTTTCTGTGGAGTAATTTTCCCTGTATGCAGATTGATCATCAGGTATTGCATTAGATTTTTTCAGATGTTTCCAGGTTTGTTCGTGTACAGCAGTTTCAATAATTTCCGAAAAATGACAGTTTTGATATTGGCTTACATGAACTTAAATTGTCTGCATCACCTTTTCCTTTATACACAGGCTTGATACATGCAACTTTTTCACAATCAGGGGAAACTGCCTGTGTTAGACTCATATTTACCATGTTTCGGTAGGTCTCTTGTAGTCTGGTTAAATTTTTCTGCATGTTTTACATCATTAATTGGAAATGGGTCATTTCCGCAGTAGGTTTTTTTTTACTTTCTTTATTATTCTCATATAATCACTCTGACTTAACTCTTTGAATACCCTTAGCTTACTTACACCTGTTGCTGATGTATTCCTTCGCTCTGTTGTGCCGATGTTGTGAAAACTGGAGTAGATTTGATTTATCTTTTCTTCAAAATAACCAATAAAATCATTTGCTAGGCATTTAGGAATCATTAGTTATGTCATGCAATACTATTTCTGTCTTTAGACCTAATAGTTTCTTTAGGTTCTTATGGATTTTCCGTGGGTCATTTTCATTGCACACTTTTTAATAATAGGCCTTTTTTTAACTAAGATAAGGTAATTGTAGCGATTTCTAGCTGCTTTGTAATGTTGCCAGTTTTCATTATTTTTATTTCGTTTCCATTTATCCTCCAATTTTCTTTTTCTTTTTTTCTCTTCATGTAATTCATTATCAAACCAGTTCGATTTTTCTTTAATTGTGATTGTTTTTGTTATTTCCGGGTACATATTATTATAATTAGTTGCAAGTATTTTATATCCTCTAGGCTTTGTTCAATGAACTCTTTTGGATCAAAGTTAGTCTTAATTCTGTATGTGATTTCCTTCTGTATTGCATTATTTTTTCTAACGTCTATTTCAAAAGACATTAACTTATGCATTGGGATTTAGAGCAGTCAGGTTCAATCTCCATATTTAGTATGATGATGTTGTTTTTGTTTACTATAAGTAGATCTAGTATATGATTAGACTGAGCTGTTGGTTCAGACACTATGTTTTCAAGGTCGTGGTTGTCAATCAATTCTCTAAATTCATTGACATATGGGTCTACTCTGTTATCAAGATGTAGGTTGAAATCACCACATATAACTATATTTCGATTATCATTCAATGTATCTAGTAAGTTATCAAATTCATCTAGAAACATTCTTTTGCTTTTGCTCGGTGGTCTATAGAGTATAACTATTTGCAGATTTACATTTCGAGATAAAATTTTAATATTCATACATTCAAGTGAATTAACTATGAGATGATTTCTTACTGTAACTTTGTATGATTTCTTAATTAAGATTCCAATGCCACCACCTCTTTTGTTTTCTCTTGGTTCATGATAAAAGTTATAAAATTTAGGTGTCATTTTATTTATTTTCGATCTGTTACTCACATTACCACTCAACCAAGTTTCAGTTAATAAGCAAATATCCACATCTTGATCACTTACGACTTCCTTAATGATATGAGTTTTATTGCCAATGGATTGTATATTTATTAGATTACATGATATTTTCTTAATCGAAGCCATGGTCAGTATTGTTTCTGGCTCTTTTTATTTCTTGTTTATAAACTTCACAGTTTACTCTATCATAGGATTTATGTTTTGTGTCATCATAGTTCTTTCTCACACAATTTATGCATTTAACTTCAACAACACAGCAATGACCCGCTTTATGTTCTCCCTCGCACTTGGGGCACGACTGTTTATTCTTGCAATTTGCTGCACTATGCCCAAATTCCTGCATTTGTAACACTAGTAGGGCATGTAATGGTCGTAAACATTACATATTCTATATGTGGTACTAAGTTTATCTCCATTTTCATAGATTGCTTTACGTATCTTAGGTGTAAATTTTATAATATAGTGTTTATGTTTATCCATTCTTGAATTCTCTTGCATTATGATAGTCAGATCATCATTTTCTACAATGTGTCTTTTTAGCCACTGGTTCTTAAGCTTCAGACTTTGAATAATATCATCATCATCTTCTGGTACATTTGGAAGTTTTATCTTCGGTTTAAGTTTTCCTTTTTCAGTAACAGTGATCTTGTTTACATTACCTTGTTCCAATTCTGATTTTGCCTGCTCCAGGTTCTGTTTATCTGCAAATTTTATGATCAGGTGGCCATCTTTTGTTTCAGCAGTGCTTTCAACTTGGGATTTTAATTTGGTCATAATTGTTTTCTTATTACTAACTGCTGAAACCTTATCAGTTGATTTTACAATCAATGTTTTCTTTGATTTCAGCTTTTCAGCATATGTATCAGTTAGATGCTTCCTATCTATGTCATCTTCATTTCTTTTTCTTTTCATTTTTTAATTCTTTCATTTCATTTCTTAATTCTTGCATCTCATCTCTTGTTTCTTGCACTTTATTTCTCATTTCTGTCATACTATCCATCATTTCTTCTATTTTATTCATCAAGACCTGAACCAAATGATGGTACATTACGACTTCTTCATCCAATAATTTTCTTTGTATGTTTGCTGCATCTTCATTGAACTTATCATTGCAATTCCTACACATGTAATAAATGTGTTCATTATACAATAGCCTTCTGTGGGCTGGTGATAAATCTTCTATTAATCCAGAACATACGTTTTCAAAATGATACCATTTTTGACATCTATCACAACAAATTCCATCATTGGCAACGACAGTCTTGCAGCGCTCACATAATTCAGTGTCATCAGATTCCACGGTGACCAACGATCCATTCGCTGATTCATCATTTCTTCCACAGGCACCTTCCTCCATATTATCACTATCATATACTGATGTATTCTTCATTATCTGTAGAAATTCATTTGTTTCTTTTTCAACTAATTTTCCTGTTTCAGTCTTTTCATGAGGTTTCCTTCTAATTTTCTTAATGGCTCCTAACATTTTTGTAGTTTACACTATATTTAAGTCCAAATGAGTCGGGAAAATCATAATTGGTAACTCTTACCTGTGTCCCAGTTGTAATCACCTATTAATTTGTAATTTTGCACTATTTAGTATTCCAATGACGTCGATTCCAATTTACATAACTTGTTGATGTTGGAAATTATTAACTTAATGATTTTCACTTTTAACTTGCCACTATTCTTGTTAAATTTCAACAGAGCACTTCTTCAGCCCGTCCTCACTCCACAAGATCAGACTCTAGCGAATGCTTTTACGTTCCAAGTACTCGAAAGCAAAATCTCTGAAATGGACTGGAAAATATTCGTATCAAATTCGATGAATGGTAAATCAAATAATGTTATCTGTGAGGAGGAAAGAAAAAATGAAAACATTCAAATCAAATTCACACGACCTGCACCACAGCAAGAAATATTTTCAGGTAAAGATAGCACTTGAAGCGAAATAAAGAGGTGGCTAGAACAAGCACACTACTGTGCAAGCCAGCTGAGTTTTAATGAATCGGAAAAAAATATTATTTGCTTGTCTAAGTTTAAGAGATCCTGCAATAACTCGCATTAAGGCTGCGAAGCCTGAAACCATGAAGGAATTAGGAAATATATTGATGGATACTTATGGCAAACGCTTGGATGAATTAAGAAAAAGGGGGAGAATTGTGGAGTACAAGACAAGGCGAGAACGAAAGTGTGTGGGAATTTGTTGATAGAATTCATGAATTAGACGAGGATGTGCAAGAGAGCTGTCAAAGGGAGGCCATAGAGAGAGAGAGAGAGCAAAGTGCACAGTTTTCGTGAAGGGGATGAGAAACTAGCATCTAGCAGCAGAGTTAAGGAAAAAATTGTGTGACAAAACATTGATCTTCCTCGAAGAGGCTGGAAAGTTTGTTAATGATAGATTGAAAGATTTCAATTCAAGGGAAAGAGAACAGGGAAATTTTGAAAGGAGGGAGGTTCTCTATTGTTGGCTCTGTAAAAGGCAAGGTCACATAGCTCGAAACTGTAATACTGACAGAATAATTGATAAATCTTCAAATAATTAAAGGAAGGAGGTTGAAAATGGCCATAGTACTCAACAAAAGTATGCAAAAAGAAAAGAATTTAATGAATTTGAAGGTAAATGCTGGAAATGTGGCTTAAGAGGTCATCCAGTTTTTAGGTGTTTAGATAATCCAGGCATATATCATGAGCAAAGAAACTTTGATGATCGTTCAGTCTTTGGTAAGGATAAAAGGGAAAATGTAGTTGGAGAAATTCATTGTGATGAAGAGACAACCGTCTGGCCTGATGAAGAACCACTTAAGAGTAAGAGAAAGGAAATGGAAGTTGTTAGCCTTGTGAGTTCATTGTGTAGTAAAAATCGAAACGATGGAGAATTACATAGGAGAGGCGAGACCCTTAATCTGATGGTGAGAATTGGTGATGTTAATGTTCTAGGATTATTAGATTCTGGGGCTAACTGTAGCTTAATATCAGAAAGATGATACAATAGATTCCTGAAACCTAAAAATGTGAATGTCTACAGTGATAGTAATTACATATACGACATAGTTGGAAAATAAATTAAGTATTTTAGGATATGTAGTTGTAAATATAAATGTTATTGACTTTTGTGTAGAGAAATGTGTACTTTGCTTTAAAAAGGATCAAGGAGTGATGGGTCTAGGAATTAATACTAAACAAGATTGCCTGATAGGTATGAATATTTTAACGTTTTTGTTCAAGGGATGGGGACTATCACATTTATTTGAAGATGGAATTGACTGCGGTTGTCAAAAGAGAAAAAAATTAAAAGTTAGATTGTTGCATGTGAAGGGTAGCTCAAAATCTCAAAGTTTGGGCAGACAATGAGCAATTGGGTTATGCAATTTGTGTACCTACACAAAATAGGAAAATCCCTGGTCGAAGTAGGAAGGTAAACAAAGTATTTATTAATAAACTGAAGAATGTTCCCAGGGAGAATATTTTGTTAGAAGGCATTGTAAGTGAAAAAAAATGACTATCTACAGCCAGGTGTTCATGTAGTTCCTAGTTTTACAGCTATGGAATGGGGTTTAGGTTTTGTTTGTTTAGGAAATTGGAATAATGATGAAATAACAAGAGAAGCAAAAGGAAGGATTGCTGAAACAACTTTAGCCGTAGAAGAAAACAAAAAGACTTGTTCAGATAATAAGATATTAACAAAAAGAGAATTAAAGGATTTTAGGAAAGTACTAGGAATATAGGTTAATGAAAGCACAAATGAAGAGGCCTTATGTAAAGTGGAAGAGCTTATTCATAGGTATAGAGACTGTTTTGAGCTTCATGAAGAGGACTAGGGTACAGCAAAAGGATGGGAACACGAAATAAAACTAAGAAATGAAACTCCCATTAAACTGCCATACAGGTGAATTGCCCTTGCCTTAATACCAGAGGCCAAAGAACTGTTAGAGGATCTGATAAGAAGAGGAGTTATTGAGGAAGGTAAAAGCCCTTATGATGCTCCAATAGTTTTGGTAAAAAAGAAAGGAGGGGGGCTTAGGTTTGTTAAATTCCCTTCGTGACTTTATCGAACTTTCCAAGTGTACCAACCGTGTTTCACACAATTGTACATAATTCCTTTTGTATATATTATGCTTGTATCTTCGCTCCTCCCTCGCACTAAAACGAACATGATCATTCCTGTCTGGTTTTTCCTCTGTGATATTGTCTGTCTTGTGAACTTGTCATGTCCTGTTGCCTTGAGGCTTTGTATATAAGGAGAGTGTTCCACAACAAAATAACTCAGTCGTTTCCAATCTGCCTTTGATTTCACAACTCCTCTCTCGGCCCGTCACATTGGCGACCCCGGAAGTCGACTCGCTCCCACCGCCTTCCACCCCCACCCCCTCGCCCCTTCATCGTTGGTACTATGGCGGACTCTACGGCAGTTGGTGCTGCGGCCGCTCCATTCAAACTTTCATCGTTTGCCAGCGGAGAGGTGTTTGCTTGGTTTCAGCGCGCAGAAGTCCAGTTTCGTATCAGGGGCGTGACTCGCTCAACCACCAAAGCGGATTATGTTCTCGCGGCGATAGCCGAGGACACCTTCCCAGAAATATCCGACTGGCTTTGTGAACAAGGAGACACCCCAATAGTGTATGACGACCTCAAATCATACCTTCTGCAGCAGTACTCGCCGTCGCCAACCGCCCGTATAGCAAAGCTTTTTCAGCTCTCGCAACAACCGTTGGGGGACCAAAGGGCTTCGCTTGCCCTCAGGGAAATGACCAGTATCGCTCGCCTTCAACCTGCCGCAGACGGCTCTCCTCGTGAGGTGAACCTACTCCGTGCCCTTTGGATACGCCGTTTACCTGAACCTGTGCGCGCTGCCATACCCGATGTCGATAGTTTACCCATAAAGGACTTGATGACCAAAGCCGACGCCCTTATGGACAGCCACTTCGAGACCTCCATCAACGCCTCCACCCCTGACGACGAGGATGCTTATTCAACGTCAACCGAAGCTGACATGAATGCCATAGGACATACACGCCTACCCCGTGACGTGCCGAAGCGGCGACAAAGCCGCCCACCACCCACCAATCGCTCGCGCCCCAACGAACGACTTCTACAGCCACTTTCTACCTCCCATCCGCCGCAGTTTTGCTACTACCACTTCAGATTCGGGGCAACCGGGAAGAAATGTGCCAAAGATTGTCAGTGGCCAAAAAACGTGTAAGTAGGCCATCGCTTGTGGCGGTGGCCTCCCATGTCTCTAATCTTTTCTTTTTACAGGATGCAGGAACGGGCGTGCGATTTTTGGTAGACACGGGTGCTTGTCATTTTCTTTTGCCAAGGAAACTCTTCAAGGCACAACGTAGTCTGTCTACATCTGCCGACGTCCGCTTGGTAGCTGCCAACGGATCTGCGATACCCACCTACGGTTACGAGAGCCTCACATTATCGTTCGGAAACGGTAAATTCAATTGGAAGTTTCTCGTTGCTGACGTCACAATGCCAATCCTCAGTGCGGATTTCCTCTCTCATTTCCACCTTCTGGTCGATGTCGCCCACCGACGATTGGTCAACGCAGACTCGTACTTGTCGACACCTCTTCAACCCGCCCCCTCTAACCTCGCTCTCCACATCAGCGCACCCACGAATGCCTACGCCCACCTCCTCACGTCGTACCCGGAAGTTTTCCGTCCAGAACTTCGCCAAACGCCCACGGTTCCTGCCAAGCACGGTATTTATCACCATATCAAGATGACGGGACCCCCAGTCTTCGCAAAATTCAGACGTCTGGCACCGGAACGATTGGCAGCCGCCAAACAGACGTTCGCCGAAATGGAGAAAATGGGCCTTTGCCAAAAGGCCTCCAGCCCATGGTCGTCACCCTTACACATCGTTCTGAAGAAAGACGGCTCCCTCCGTCCGTGCGGGGATTACAGGCGCCTGAACATGCAAACAGAACCGGATCACTACCCCCTCCCAAACATTGCCGATGTAACCTCCTACCTGCACGAAGCAAAGGTTTTCTCTACGCTCGACCTCCTGAAGGGGTATTATCAGGTGCCTATGAACCCAGAAGACATCCCCAAGACCCCCATCACCACTCCCTTTGGCACATACACCTTCAATTACTCCTGTTTTGGCCTTCGTAATACTGGGGCAACGTTTCAGCGTCTCATGGATGGCATCTTAGGGGACCTCCCTTTCTGTGTATGTTATGTGGACGACATACTTGTGTTCTCCTCCTCAAAAGAGGAACACCTCTGTCACCTGCGCATCGTGCTCGACCGCCTGCA
This sequence comes from Palaemon carinicauda, assembly GCF_036898095.1. Classification (NCBI taxonomy): domain Eukaryota; kingdom Metazoa; phylum Arthropoda; class Malacostraca; order Decapoda; family Palaemonidae; genus Palaemon; species Palaemon carinicauda. Next base: position 59,692,101 of record NC_090737.1, read on the forward strand.
ACAAAACGGCCTTGTAGTCGGGTACGACAAGTGTACCTTTGGCGCCAACGAAGTGTCGTTCTTAGGGCACCGTATCACTCCTGAAGGAGTCCATCCCCTCCCTGAGAAGGTAGCAGCCGTTCAGAATTTCCCCACGCCCTCGACCATCAAAGCTCTGCAGGAATTCTTGGGCATGATCAACTATTATCACTGCTTTCTGCCAGCCATTGCCGCCACTTTTGCTCCCCTCTACGCCTCCCTCAAGGGCAAGCCAAAGGACTTGAAGTGGGGTCCCCTTCAAGAAGCGGCCTTCTGCAATGCAAAGAAGGCCCTATCAACTGCTGCGGCTCTCACTTTTCCTATCCCACACGCCCCTCTCCTTCTCTCCACCGATGCCAGCGACGTCGCTATTGGTGCAGTACTCGAGCAGGTGGTCAAAGGCTCGCCCCACCCATTGGCCTTCTTCAGCAGAAAACTGTCCAAGCCAGAATCGGGTTATTCTACCTTCGATCGAGAATTGCTGGCGGTGCACTTGGCTGTCCGTCACTTTCGCCATTTCTTAGAAGGTACGCCCTTCGTCATTCGCACAGACCACATGCCTCTGGTGCACGCCTTCACTCGACAGTATGACGCCTGGTCCGCCCGTCAACGCCGGCATCTCTCCACCGTGGCTGAATACAATTGCACCCTCCAAGACGTCCCTGGGAAAATGAATCCCGTTGCCGATGCCCTGTCAAGAAACACGTTGGCTGCCGTTCAACTGGGATTGGATTACAACGCCCTGGCTGAAGCCCAACGACAGGATCCAGAGTATCAAGCTTGTAGGACATCCTGCACGTCCCTCCGTTGGGAGGATTTTCCCCTCAAAAACTCCAACACCACCCTCCTCTGTGACGTCAGTACTGGTAGACCGCGACCTTGGATTCCTGCTCCCATGCGCCGACAGGTGTTTGATTTCATCCACGGCCTTTCACATCCCTCGTGCCGTTCTACTGCACAGCTGCTGAAGGCAAAGTTCATTTGGCACGGCATTTCTAAGGATGCTAAGGATTGGGTCCGTGCCTGTACTTCTTGCCAAACTTCCAAAGTACATCGACACACGGATTCAGGAGTGGGCACCTTTCCTCAACCTCAGCGTCGTTTCGCACACATTTACGTCGACGTTGTAGGCCCCCTACCCACATCACAAGGACATCGTTACCTGTTTACCGTCATCGACCGCTCCACTCGTTGGCCTGAAGCCATTCCCATGGAAACTGCAACATCCGCCTCATGTACATCTGCCTTACTCTCTGGATGGATTTCAAGATTCGGTATCCCTGAGCATATTACTTCTGACAGGGGAACCACTTTCACCTCTCAATTATGGACGTCATTAGCGAATCTCCTGGGCATCACCCTACATCAGACAACGGCCTACAACCCCGCTGCCAATGGAATGGTTGAACGTTTTCATCGCACCCTCAAAGCAGCTTTGATGTCCCGCTGCAAGGATTGCAACTGGTTTACTCAGCTTCCCTGGGTCCTCCTTGGACTAAGGACCACTCCTAAAGACGCCCTCGACATCTCGGCAGCCGAAATGGTGTATGGCGACCCGTTGGTCGTCCCTGCCGAGTTTTTTCCTTCTACAACCTCCTCCGACGATCTCCAGCGTATACGTCACGTCCTGGGAAAATTTACTCCGTGCCGCCAGACTTACAAGCCCACAGCGAAGCATCACATACCAACGGACTTGCACTCTGCAACGCACGTCTTCCTGCGCAACGACACCAGCAAGCCACCGTTAACGCCCCCTTACACGGGACCTTTCTTTGTGATATGACGCAGTCCGAAAGCATTCCTCCTAAACATTCGGGGCAAAGAAGACTGGGTCTCCATTGATCGTCTAAAACCTGCTTATCTTCTGCCAGATGACCCGCCTACAGTTCGCCTCTCTAGATCAGGGCGCCCTATTTAACATGTACAGAATGTAATTTTTAGGGGGGGTAGCCATGTACCAACCGTGTTTCACACAATTGTACATAATTCCTTTTGTATATATTATGCTTGTATCTTCGCTCCTCCCTCGCACTAAAACGAACATGAAAATTCCTGTCTGGTTTTTCCTCTGTGATATTGTCTGTCTTGTGAACTTGTCATGTCCTGTTGCCTTGAGGTTTTGTATATAAGGAGAGTGTTCCACAACAAAATAACTCAGTCGTTTCCAATCTGCCTTTGATTTCACAACTCCTCTCTCGGCCCGTCACACAAGTGATCTTTTATTACGTCACCAAAGTACAAAATTACCTCGTTAACTCAAAAGGATACACAGTGGCGCCATCTAGCAGCATATAAATATAAAACAAATATATGCGATCATTCCAACACCCCTACTTGATCGCAAATTACACCTAATTACAACTTATATATTTACAATACTTATTTGAAAATAATAAATTACAGAATATATATTTTATTAAGGTCACTAAACAAAATAATTTGACTTTCATGCAGTCCTAGTAGTTCCAGCCAAAAACAAATTTGTTGAATTTATCCAATTTAAATTTTGTAGTTGATTTAGTAAACATGTCTCCTACCATTTCGTCTGTAGGACAATATTTGAGAAGAATTCTTCCCTCATCTATTTCAGTGCGAATGTAATGATACTTAATACCAATATGTTTTGATCTTTGACGTTTTACAGGATTTCTGGTTAATACAATTGTACCTTGCAAGTGATGTGTGTGGCAAGAAGGTTGTTGGAGGCAGCATGAGGAAGGGCAGTGAATGGTGGAATGAAGGAGTGAAGTAAAAGTGGAAGAGAAGAAGAGAGCTTTTGAAGAATGGCTGCAGAGTAATAGTATAGAGAAGTATGAAAAATATAGAGAGAAAAAGGTGGAAGTAAAGCGCAAGGTACGTGAGGCAAAGAGGGCAGCTGACCTGAGGAGGGGTCAGGGATTGGGTCAGATTTTGGGTTGGATTCAAACAAATATCCATATTTTGAGAGATTCAGTTGAAGATCCAAGATTTTGAGAGGGTTTCAGATGAAAATTCATGATTTTTAAGATTTGAATGGAGATCTAGGTTTTTTAGATGTATCCAGGTCTGAACGGAGATCAACAATTATGATCCTTTTATACTTCAAAACGCAGCTTATGCCTTTTTTTTTCTTTTCTTTTCACTTTACTGCAGAATCAACTCATTAGCTCTGGTATGGTGACATGCAGCTCAATTCCATAAATATAATCTGGGCACTGTTATTTTCTGGATGAGAATGTATGTTTTTTGTGTTTACTTAAAATAAAGCCCAGGTCTGAACGGAGACCAACAATTATGATCCTTTTATACTTCAATATGCAGCTTATGCCTTTTTTTTTTTTTCTTTTTTTTTCACTTTACTGCAGAATCAACTCATTAGCTCTGGCATGGTGACATGCGGCTCAATTCCATAAATATAATCTGGGCACTGTTATTTTCTGGATGAGAATGTATGATTTTGTGTTTACTTAAAATAAAGCACACTGGTATAAATTTTTTAACTTCTTTATTTTAAGTAAACACAAAAATCATACATTCTCATCCAGAAAATAACAGTGCCCAGAATATATTTATGGAATTGAGCTGCATGTCACCATGCCAGAGCTAATGAGTTGATTCTGCAGTAAAGTGAAAAGAAAAGAAAAAAAAAGGCATAAGCTGCATTTTGAAGTATAAAAGGATCATAATTGTTGATCTCCGTTCAGACCTGGATACATCTAAAAGACCTAGATCTCCATTCAAATCCTAAAAATCATGAATTTTCATCTGAAACCCTCTCAAAATCTTGGATCTTCAACTAAATCTCTCAAAATATGGATATTTGTTTGAATCCAACCCAAAATCTAAGATGTTCTTCCAGATTTGGAACCATCTAATAAAGTTGGATTTTTATATAATTTCAATCCATCTCAGAATCCCGAATCCTTATTAATATCTGGATCTATCTTCAAATTCTAGATCAAATATCATAACAAAATATTTATTCCATATCCACACTTCTATTAACCTTACACTACAATCAGCTCTAAGACCAAAGCCTTTGCAACCCAAAAATATACTTAAAATCATTTGGTAATTTTTTTATATATGAAGAAAAAACACACTTGTGAATACATTGCTCCCATTTATGTTAATTAAAACTGATAAACTCTTACATGGTCATCAAAGTTATACATAACAGACTAAGTATTTTAAACTTGAGAGTAGAATCAGACGAACACCTGTAACTGTGCCTCCGTTCACACAAGGATGAATCCTTTTAGATTAATCATGCTTTTCCTTAAATCTTGAGGTTAAGCATCGAAGACACATCAGAAAGAGCTTAAGGACAAGGAGGAGGAGCAGCAGGAGAACTCCAGCTATTGTAAGCCAAACATCCACGTTGTAGATTTCATACCTGAAGAAGATCAAATCTATAATAGGGAAGCACCTACAGCCTGGCCTTTTTCATAAAGTCTTTTCCAATGCTACCTCTCTTCTTCTTGCTTTCATCTTTTCCCACTTATCTGTTTTTTTTTTTTTTTTTTTTTTTTTTCCTCATGTATTATATTACCTATCATTAAAGACTAAATCTCATATGGCATCCTATACAAGACTAAAATGGAATTCATTGTTCTAGTTATCATAGTAGAAATAATCATATCCATAATTCTACCAAGTTTATGTAACTTTAATGCGGAACTCTTCTCTTTAGTCTAGTCCCGTGGACAGAAAGAAATGGACGTAGGCTCTAGAAAGTGTTACCCTTCAGATTTAGAAGAATAAAAAAAAAAACACTCAATGACGTTGTCTTCCCACAAACTGAAAAAATCAAGCTCACAATAGAAATAAGTAAAGTGACTAATTACCTGATTTTTTGGTTAAAAAGCAAATGAATCCAGGAATTAGATACAAGTTTCTGGGTTACGAGAAACATTGAATGAGAACAAATTGGGATATGAACATATAAATATGAATTGAATTATGTGTGCTACATGAGTCTTGGAGTAAAAATTCTAAGACACATTGGGAATTTTTTGTAGACAAGTACTAACAAAACTACCACGAAGTCAGTCAGACGGTGCTCATAAGCCACCCATGTAGTGTTCATGGCATGTTCACATGAGTTTTGCATCATTTTCTTGGTAATAAAGACAAGGCAACAGTAGTCACCCCTAAAAAAAGGACCTTGTCAAAAGTGAATGTAAGAGTGTAAAATAAAAGATGACCAAGTCTCCATAAAGCTAAAATAAAGTGATCTTTTAGTGATAGTTAATGTTGTTCAAGAAAATACTTACAATACTTTCCCACAACTGCTCATGGAAGGATATTCTCTTTCCAAGCACTACCCTTCTCCTCCTCCTCCTTTTTTTATCCCTGAAGTCCGTAAAGTGAGTTAATTTCTTATTGTGAATTACTTATTTTTATTAGTTTCTGATGTTAGGGGTTATAAATTGTTCAGTAAATCCTATTACAAAAACTTAAAAAGGGAGTTTATACTGTAATTGTATTTGAAGACTTTTGGAATGCATCAAGAGTATTTCCTTTATTTCTTGCGAGAAAAAAATATTACAGAATACTAGCATATTAGGCAACAAGCTCGCTACCAGAGTGAATTAAACCCTTAAACCGAAGTACTACAATACAGTAGTAGCTAATAGAAAGTATATGAAAACTTGCTTTTCAAATGAATAATTGTTTTCAAGAAATCATAAAAAAAACAAATGTGTAACGTGGGAGGATTTTAAAAAAGAACCACCTACCACGGCATAGTGAGAAATGGCGATTTCAGATGATGAGCACCATTATGTTTGATGACGTAATCAACCCAATAATTGACTAACTGGCCTAGGTCTTGTGGTGTGTCACGCATCAACGATGACCTTCTCTTGACCTCGGCTCTCAACCTAATAGAAATTAATTATCAATGGCTTCATCTTTTATTAAAGTAAAAACAAAGTGTACTATATAAGGCAAGAATATCGCAATGTGCATAATAGCTCTTAAGATTGAAACATGACCTACAATAATTCTAATTAACCTTAAAAACATATGACTTGAATTCAATCCCAGTATAGATAGATCTGACGGGAACAAAGGGTTTATATATGACTGAAAAAAAAAAAGTATAATTTTCATTTTAGCCAATTATTCTCTGGACAAATAGCACATGAATCCTGGGCAGGTATTGGAAAAAAAACTAACTTTAAACAATTTGCAGGGTAAATTAAGAGAATTTTTATTGTATCTTAAAGCATGATGTATATATAAAAAAAAAAACTTTAAAAGCATAAGCCGTTTTTTACTGCATTAACACAATGTGAAGACAGAAATATTAATATTACCAAATGAATAAGAATCTACACTTGAAAATGCAGAAATCTAAATTTTAAGAAATAAAATTTGCTATGCAGAAAAAAGTAGCATCAGCTAATGGTAGAAATATGATTCCCCTCTCCAATAGGTGCTTTAAAAACTGTACTAATTCAGTTGTTTAGGATTATGGAAATAGAAATCTTCATGCATTTTTACAGTTATCTCGGTAGGAAGTTAGGTTAATTTTGCGGATAAACTGGCCCAGAAATAAGAAAATAAAAAAGGTAAAGAATATTCTGTCTTAAACATCTGCATCATAATGCTAAGAATATCTCGCTCTATTATTGAAGAGACAGGGAACAAGATTTTTGGGTATATACGTTGTACAGTATTATCTTTACTTTTCATCTGTGATGACAGTATGGATCGTATCTCTGAGAACTTCGAAGGTCAATTCTCTCCATTTGAGCATGCGACCCCATCCTTGATTCTGCACTTCTGCCATGTTGGTCATCTGGTCAGCTAGTACTGGAAGACCAATAACGGGAGTGCTGTGGTAGATGGATTCCTGGGTGCTGAGAGCTCCACCGTGAGTAATGAAGACCTTAAGGCGAGGATCACCTGTATGATGAAGTGAGCATTATCTATAATTAATATTAATGATTGATATAGAGGTTAGTACTATTCGTGTAAAGGTAAAAAATTAACTTATATTCAAGTTCTTTTCTTTGTCGGGGCAGCACCAGCCACCCAGCTGGTATCTCTGTCTCACTGAGTCCTTTTACTCCGACCTCTTGACAATCTTCCGAGCCATAGACTGCTCTCCCAAAATAATTCACAGGTAAAATATTACTATCCACTTCACCAATTGAAAATTTCATTAAAAAAAAAACCTTATATCAATATTTTTTTCTTGGCAACACATCTACCCTCTTGCAAGAGCTATTCCCTATATCAATTTTATTTTCTTGGCAACACATCTACCCTCTTGCAAGAGCTATTCCCCACAAAAGAATCCCAACATACATCAGCCCAGCGTATACTTTGAAAAGGATCCTACAAATACTTGGTGGATCCTGATCATACATAGCAAACTGAATATGATTCTCTTCAAAACCACAGAAAAAAACTACCTAAAATGTCCTGTTGTGGTAGCCATTTCTCCAAGCGAACATTTCGGGGTAGATCCTCCATTGTGTCTGTATCCCATTTCCACAGGACCCTCTGCTTCAATGACCCAAAGACTTTAACTAAGACTTTTCGGTACCTTGAACAGAGAGTTGGTAATGGTTATACGTTTGGTCTTAAGCTTACTTTGTGTGTATAAAAATACCCCATATGACCCATTTCCCATGTGAAAACAATTCTGCTTAGCTTTATGATTATTTTTTGGAGGGGACCGTCTTGTGGGTGGGCTGGGGGAGTCCCAAATTGCAAAGGCTTTGATATCGACCTTATTAAGATTAATTGACAGCATCCCTAATGTGGAGGATTAATTTTTATTTCATTCTTTTTATTTGCCAAAAGATATATATATATATATATATATATATATATATATATATATATATATATATATATATATATATATATATATATATATATATATATATACACATATATATATATATATATATATATATATATATATATATATATATATATATATATATATATATATATATATATATATATACAGAGAGAGAGAGAGAGAGAGAGAGAGAGAGAGAGAGAGAGAGAGAGAGAGAGAGAGAGAGAGAGAGAGAGAGAGAGAGAGAGAGGAGAGTTAATGTAATGATTATTTGTAGTGAGAAAGTCTGTTGGTATAATTGAAATTCTTTTTTTTTTTCTTTTTGATTGGTCGTTTTGATTGGTCAGGATTTTTTTTTTTGTAAACGCTTGATTATTATTATTATTATTATTATTATTATTATTATTATTATTATTATTATTATTATTATTATTATTATTATTATTATTATTATTATTATTATTATTATTATTATTATTTCATATACCACGTTTAGAAGAGATTATTTATTTTATCATTAAGTGCAATTTGTTTTATATTTGCTTGGCGTGATTATGGATAATAGTGTGATAGTTTCGTTAGAAAGGAATGTTCGTAAATGCTTTTCAATTTTTATTTCCAGGCCATACTTCCTCCTTTGGAAATCTTTCTTTGAATACTGACAAATTGTTACTGACCTGGATTGTGATTAACGAAATGCTTTGATTGCTCAATGATGTGCGATTTAGGCTTTGGAGTTTGTTTTTATGATGTCTTGCAAAACCATAAGTCTTCAACTGGTGCTAAGAATATCGTAAACACTAGACTAGACTATATAATCATATTTTTTGACAGTCAAACCGAGAGAGGAGCCAATAGCATAAATTGTAGCTTAAAAATTAACAGCAATAATACAAAAATAATTTATTACTCAATGTTCAATCTACAAAGAATTTTTAAATCCAAGGTTTTTTTATATCTGGATTGAAATAATAATCTTTAAAAATATCTTCATAAAAAGAAAATAAAAATAAGTAAATTATCTATAAATGTGTATAGAGCGGGAAGAACTAAAATCAGTTTGTAGGATGAGAAAACGAGAGCCTTGGTGAATAAGTCAATAAAGAGAATAAAAGATATAGCAGTAGCTATACAGAATATAAAACCACCAAGAAGCAGAAATACTGTATTGATAAGAAAAAAAACGAGTAAAAATGAAACCTAAAGTGATGCCAGCCTTACTCCTCGGGCATTGTTGAAGGCTTGACAACCGACCCCAGGCTGAAGAAAATGAAGCCATCCTCACCAGCACCTGCCACCCATTTTTCCAGATCCTAAAAAGGTAAAAAACATTAAGAAATCAAAAATTTTATAATGAGAACTGAAAAAAATTAAGGTTAACGTGGGGTGGCAGTTTTTCTTATCCCAAACCTTAATTGACTGGGTTGAAAACAGGAGACCTTGATAAAGTAACACTGTTTCATTTCTAATTTGAATTGAAAAGTTTCATTTTACGACCATATAACTTTAGACATAATTTAGTATAATTGTACTATTTGTAGTTTTTCCTCTTTTTTGCAACAATAAAAAAAGAAGTGCACTCATCTCTATTCAGTTGACTTTTCTGTTATCATTTTGGATTATTGGTACTCAACCCAGAAAGGGAAAATTCTCATTAATGGATAATTCCTTGGTTCATTTATTTTTCAAGTTAGACACCAAAGGGGCATGAGAAATGTAGTTTCAAAATACGCTTGCCATAGCCAGTAATGTGTTAATCGTTATGTGGGTTTCAATGACGCGCAAAA
>NC_090737.1:59709209-59734209 GCF_036898095.1 Palaemon carinicauda
ATGCAATGCATATATTTGTATGATTCACTAGAAATAATAGCAATACCTGGTGACCTTCTTTGGCCAGTTTATCAATCACAGCAGTGAAAAATCCCTTGTGACTTTTCGAAGCAATAGCACTGATGAACAGGATACGACTTCCATCAACATATTGATCATCTGGTATCAATAACAGGACAGCGACAAGTGCCCACCACTTCATCTTTCTGCTAGTGAAAAAAACAAATAATTATTACACAAGACACTAGATAAAAGTCATTTGCTCAAGAAATACATTACTGTACTGATACTAGAAATACAAATTGTAGATATCAAGCTCAATGTTAGAGTTTTTCAAAATAGCAATTTAATGCCATTTTAATTTCATTTTAAAATCAGCCGAGTAATTTGGTATCTGGATTAATTATTGTTTTATAAAATCCTATATGTGTTTGAAGCATCCAATGACGACAATTGAGGAATTAATTGGTAATGAGTAAGTAATTTAAAGAAGTGTTAAAAGTTTTATGATAATGTGTAGTTAATTGATGTGCAAGTACCTCATCCTATATAGTAGTACCTTGGGTTATGTGTAACTCTTGATAAAAGCACATCAGAAAATAGCATACAAATTTGAACTGTCACAAGTATTGCATCTATATGTGAGCAAAATAATATTCTAAACACTATGGGCATTTTTCGTGGACCAGTATAAACAGGATATACGCAATGTGCAAAAATCAGTCACTCAGTGCTCAAAAGCATGTTTACATGAATTTTTCAGTAAGGGAGAGCCAGTTCTTTTTCTTCAGGTTCCTTGCCTGGTCTACCAGCTTGTGCTCTGTTTGGGTTTTTTGGTTTCATTTTGTCTGACATTAGCTCGGTAACAAACCCTCCTAGCCTTCCACACTCAGAGCAACATTTGTAGAAACACCATTTCATGTGAGAACCTCTGGAACTGTTTTTTGATTAGATGTAACCTTGTGTTAGTTATTAAGTTGTAATCACTATTATTCATTTGTGAAGATATTTTGTTTTGCTTTGTAAAGTTAACAGTGCTATAAAGGATCCTGGCAATAGTCATCAAGAACATTAAAAAAGACAGTAAGATTCTGATTACCAAATAAATTAGCAAATAAATAACTGAAAAACATAAACAAGGTATGCATGCGGCAAACCTGGTAACACTGAGAAATCATACGACTCTGGCATTTTGTACCTTTCTGAAGAAAAGAGAAGATAAATCAATTGATATTGCAAAAGGGATGAAGATGCTGAAAGGTTACCACTTATCGGTATTAACGAGAAGCAGCTAGCAGGTGATACAATTGAAAAAAAAAATATTTGTGAAAATGCAAAAGTATTGTAAGCTAGCCTTTGGGAAAAATAGCCATGTATGTCAGTTAAAAAAAAAATAAATATTCACAATGAGCCCGGGATGCTTTTGGAATTTGTGCAACAGAGAGGCTGCAAGCTCTGATGTCAAGGTAACAGAGGCTTTTGTTTCAATTTTAAAAGGCTTGTCAATTTTCAGTTTCATATACCGCAGAAAGCTTTTAGTTGTAATGAGAATAATAAATTTGAGAGAATACGCGGAAGGACAGGACCTTCATTACAGCAAAAGAAAATCCCGGTAAGATGCCCATGCAAGACTCTCTAATTCTGCTGTTCTGTCCTAATGACAAGAGCAAGGTTGCAAAATTAAATCAATTCTGGTGCATCAATTGGAGAATCAACAAGCCTTCAAGAAGAGCAAGGTGCAGAGGCAGCAACTGAATGTCTGGTAGACGTTAAATAATAATGCTTGTGGGACACGCATTTTGTTTGTGGAATGGGTCAATAAGGTCTTTAGTCGTAAAGTTAAAATATACCTTTTGGAGATGAGCCTCCCTCTCCAGGCTAAAAGTGTTCCTGCTCATCCTCAAGGCCTTGAAGCCAACCTAATGGAGGAGTTTAAATTTATTAAGATCGAGTTCCTGCCACCCAGCATCACTGCAATACTCCAAGTCATGAATCAGCAGGTGATCTCAAACTATAAGAAGGTTTTAGAAAAACAATGTTGAAGCCATGTCTTAAGATCACCGAAGATCATCGAGAGTTTTGGAAAGACTTTCCATGTTGTCAACTGGCTTAAAATTATTGATAAAGCCTGGAAAGAGGTCACCAACGTAATGTTCTGAATGCATTCTTGAATGCGATTTTGAGGGATTTGAACCCATGCAGCAGGAGGTTTACGATGACATTGGGTCCTTTTGAAAGACAATGAGGTTGGATGTGGACGTGGACAATATCAGCTCTCTCCTAATAGGATATTGTAAGCAGTTCACAATTGAGTAGCTGACGAGCAAACAGCTGTTAGTTACTCAAGGAGCAGCAACGAGAGGTTATGGAGGATATTTCATCTGAGGAAGAGTAGGGTCAGACTGACAAAGTTTTTGCTCTCAGTGAAAATGGAAAGACATTAAAAAGGTCAGAAAACGTGCAAAATTTTTCAGAAAAGCATTACCAAGATAAGACTTCACCTGGGCAAGCAGCAAATCTATTTACGTCATTCAAGAGAGAGAACTCCCGATATTTTACCAGAATTGCACATGGAGGAGATTTTTCTTCAAAGCAGTAACCCCATCCTCCCCCTCTTCCTACTCTTGTCTCCCTCACAATAGCAATGACTCTTCAAAGGTAATGTGAAAGTTAATTTGTTAATTATTTCTAGTTTTGATTGTGAATTATTAATTTTTACTCACTTTCGATTGTAGAGGGTTATAATATGTACAATAATTACCATAAAAAAAACTTAAATGAGAGTATATATGCATTTATAGATATGTAGAATATATCTAGTGAATTTCCATTATTTCTTATGAGAAAGGGTTTCAGAATAGGAGTATTTTAGGTTACTAGTTCTCTCTCTGAGAAAGAAGTAATCATAACCAAAGATATTATTAAGTTATGGAGCAGTGCCTGTATCCCAAAATTTCAAAGGAAAATGTATTTTTCCTAACTATATTAACCACAGAGGTGGAAGTGCTTTGAGTGAGAGTGAAGGGGAGGGGTACTACCTTTGCCAGTAAAACTAATGGAAGCCAATACTCCTCTCACTCCAAGAACTCACCAAGGGCAGGGGGATAACTCTCTTCTTCTCCCACCCTCCTCTTAAGGATTAGAGCCCCAGAGGAGGACCAAGGGGACACAGTAGGTTTCACATGCGTAAGAAGGGAGAAGGAGCTTGAGAGATTCTTTATTACCGACTTGGATGTTGCCAAGACCAATTCCAATGAATACCTCTTTGACTTCTTCTTCACGAACTCCACCCACTATACAGGAGTCTACTCACTGCACTTGGAACAGGGAGTGACTACGAAGTCATACCACCTGCAGAAGCTACAAAGTTGCTGGAGATCCTAGTCTGGGCTTCCCAGGGTGTCTTCTCAAGGAGCTGGCATCTTCATTAAGTACTCAACATCACATATCTGAACAGATAAAAGGAAAAGTTATAATAAATCAATGCAGGAAGAGGGGAGAGTTTGTCAGTACATTACTTTGGCCAAAGTTAAAGAGAAGATAGCGCTACCTGTTAAGTGAGTGGTGCCCAAACACCACTTGACAGGCAACTATGTTTACCTCGTTGAAAAGTTTACCTGCCATTTCCAGCTTCAGTAAAGTCATTACTCCTATTAAAGGTCGAAAGGCTGTATTTTGTGTATGGAAAAGACCAACTTAACAGGTAAATGCCAATTCAAATCTATTGACTTTCACAAACAATTTAACTGAAAAAGTAATAAATTCTGTTAAAGGATTGCCTTGATTCAGCAGACAAGTACTAAAACCACCTTGAAATATGTTTGTTTCAAATAATTTAGGGTATTTGGTGTATCAAGAGTAAGGAAGGTCTTTTAGCATTGCAATTCCTGTAGTCATTGACACCAAGTTAATTGGTGGTTCCCATTTTTACTAGGGTATTACTTGGTTATCTCTGATTACAGACTAAACTAAGACTTACTATGTCTCATTTTTGTAACTCATAAAAAGGAGAACACTAAAGCGAGACTGCTTAGCTTCCAAATAACACAGTATCTGGCATTTTTTGTTACATGAATTGTCATTTGAAACTGTCAAGTCATCACTAAATACAACTACAGTAACATGTTTAGAAGAGCTTTAGCACTATTTAGCGAAAAGAGGAAATAGACGTGCTAATAAACTGAGTACAGATTTGAAATGTTCGTTTATATCTGAAAATAATTATCATTTCAATAGATTTTTCTGAAGTTCGTTGTTAGACGGTAACTTGAAACAATAGGTGAGATGATGATGATATTGTTGAAAATGTTTAGAAAATCTAACTCTGTTTTAATGGAACAGAAATTAGATAGCCTTATCGGACCCTTACTGATAAAAATAAGCTTGGAAACCTAGTCTAGGTTAACACTACTTAAAAGAGTGCTTAATGTCTTTGTGGTTACCATCATTCCCAAACTCTACAATAAATTTACATACACGATGCAGGAAAAAATCAAAGGAGTGCCTCCACTGTGCTGTCTACAAAACTTTCTCTGAGGCAATGCAAGTTCCAGAGCTTTTGGCAATGCCAGAAGGTACTTCTGTCACCCACTCTTCTACTCTATTTTGATGCTACGTTGACCAATGACTCTAAAGCCAACCCTACTCGCTGAAGATAGAGGAGTCGGTCACCGTTCTCAATGTCCCTTTCCTCCCGCCCTTCCCTTATCACCCATCTTGTGTCCGCTGATAGATGTTTAAAGGGGGAAAGATAAGGCCACCGTTATTTGAAGAAGGGACTGGGGAGCTTAGACTTTTGCGCAGTCGTCTGCTTCTTTACTGCAGGTCTCGTTGAAGAAGAAGAATCCCAGAGGATAGCGTGCCTTAGAAGAACCTTGACCCTTAAAAGCTACAGTCTGTTGGATAAGGGTGTCTTGGCTCACCTTCTTCCATTTCATGACGGCCTGTTGTGGGAGCAGGGACATTGCATCCAGCATTGATGAGTTACCTAGTGAAAGGGTGGACTTCTTTTTAACACAGTTGAGAAATGAGCCTGCTACTGCATCTCTCTGTTTGAGAACTACTTAGCTACCTGGTAGGAGAACTAGCTAACTAAAACGTTGACACCTTTAGCCCCAGAAAGAAGGAGATCTATAAACTTTTTCTTCAGGTCATCTGAGGGAAGGTGGGACTTTGCAAAGTTGATTACCGCCCGTAACGAGTTGTCAATCCATGATATATCCTGGAGGCTAGCCATCAATACCAATTCCATGGTTGTAGAATCAAAAGCATAACAGATGTGCCCTTGTATTTTGGCTCCTGTATTGAATACCCCTTTGTTACCATCTATCAAGTCATCGACTGGCAAGGAGGTAGGCTGAGCATCTTTTGGTACATAGAACCTCCACTGTCTAGAGTTTGCAGGAATTAGGACCTTATTGGACTTCACAGCTGCAATCTGTACGTCTACCTGCTTTAGAGCCGCCCATGCTAGCCTGGACTGAGGTACATTAATTAGAGTGAGAGGAAAAGTCATAGGAAGTGGCATAGCACTGATATATCAAAGTGAGGCCTTATCCGAAGGGTTTGAATGGCATTTCTCTGTGCTCGTTGATGGAGTACCTGCAAGTACGATATGTTTTCCCATGGCGGGCAGGCGCCAAGTGAGTGTGCCGTTTGCAGAGTGCAACTGGGGGGAGTCGGTACTTGAGGACGCAATAAACCACATGCCTTCACCACCGTGTATCTCTTGTCCCACCTTGACATCCAATATGGCGCAGTGATTCTCAAGGACCTCCGTGACCCTCACCATGCCCTTCCAGCACCGTTCAGTGCAGTCCACCCCAAGGGCCGCACGCCCCGTCGTACCCCGTGGGCTCGTCCCTGCCCTGCAAGAAGCCAGACAAGCCATGGCGGCACAGCAACAAATAATCAACGTCCTCCGCGACCGGCTTACGACACATGCTACCCCTGCACCTTGTGTCCCTGCGTCTGCAGCCCCGGAGAAGTGTGAAATTGAGCTGAAGCTCGCCGCATTCAGGTCCTGGAGGAGGTCGATGGAATGTTGGATCGAATTGTGCAGACTACCGCCCCACGAGGTCATCCACCACATCAGGCTATACGGCACACCCCCTCTACAACGAGCGCTGGATGCCAGATTCACCTCACAGGAATGGAGTAACCTCACCGCTACGGAAGCCATGGATTTTATTTGTGATATTGTGTTACGATCTACAAACCGTGCTGTGTTATGGTCGGAGTTTTTTAATGCGATACAAGGCCCAGGAGAAAGAGTTAGTGATTATTTTTTAAAGTGTTCTCAAAAGTCGACCGATTGCAATTTCCAGTGCCCACAGTGTCAGTGTAATCTAGCTGAATATATGTTATTACCCAAGTTAATGGTGGGCCTAATTGATGAGGCTATGCGTCGCCATGTGTACCAATGTAGCAACGACATCAATAGTGTTAGTGCCCTTAGGGCCAGGTGCTGTGCTTATGAGGCGGCCCGCGTTGACGCCGCTGCACACCAATGCAATTGAAGGGAAACTGCTTGCGCGGCTGGCAGCGAGACACTGGAGGCAAGTCATTCGAATGCAACCGTCGCTGGCACAGATAGGGGTCCCCCATCCTCTCCCTGCGGGAACTGCTGCGGCCGCCACGCATCTGGCAGAGCCTCATACCCCGCTAAGTCCGCCGTATGCAACGGGTGCCGCAAGCAGGGCCACTACTACAAATGCTGCAGAAAATCACAGGCAAAATCAACAGGATCCCCGGCACCCAGTAGTGGAGGTGACAGTCGTCCACACCGACACAGGAGTACGAGTGCCTGTCACCCCCGTGGCGGACACCGGGGCACAGGTATGTGTGGCGGGCCCCTTCTTGCTATCGCACCTCCAAGTCCGCCCAGCAGCCCTTACACCCCGTGCCGGGTTGCGGGATGTGGCCAATCTCCCCCTGAAGTGCCTTTGATCTGCCGTGTGCCATGTCACCTTGCAAGGCTGCACCACGGAGCAGGACGTGTAGTTCGTGCAGTCTGCAAAGCACCTCTTCCTGTCGCTGGACGCCTGCAGGGACTTAACACTGGTACCCAAGGAGTTCCCCCACCCCTCCCCCGCGGTGGCACACGTGAGCCTGTTCGATGGCATGGCCAGACGGGCCGCCCAGGTACCACCCCTACCCGCCGAGGTGCCCCTGCCGCACCAGAAGGAACATGCGACCAGGTTGGAAGCCTGGCTCCTGCAACATTTCACCACAACGACATTCAACACAGCCAGGAAGCCTCTGCCAGTGATGCAGGGGAAACCGCACCACATCCACCTGCTCCCAGGAACCACGCCTTACGCATGCCACACCCCAGCATGTTCCGAAACACTGGGAAGACGAAGTGAAGACCCAGCTCGAAGAAGATGTCGCCCGTGGCATCATAGAAGCGGTACCTGCCGGGCAGCCAACCGAATGATGCGCCCGTATGGTGGTCGTCGCCAAGAAGTCAGGACAGCCACGCCGTACAGTTCACTACCAGCGCCTCAACGCATCCTGCCTACGGAAGACACACCACATCCCCACCCCATTCGACATGGTGTCCGTGGTACCTAAGCACACATTCAAGACCGTGGCGGACGCATACTGGGGATACCACTAGGTGGAGTTAGACGAAGAAAGTCGCGACCTAACGACATTCATTACCCCCAGGGGGAGATTTCGTTACCGTCGTACCCCCATGGGGCACTGCTCCGCCGGCGATGCGTATACTCGACGATTTGACAACGCCATCCAGGACATCCAGAGGAAATATAAGTGCGTAGACGACACCTTGTTCAATGACGACAGCATCGAAGTGGCTTTCTGGCATGCCTACGACTTCCTCGAAACATGCGCAGCCAAGGGTGTTACCCTGAAGCCGGAGAAATTCCAATTCGCTAGAAGGGAAGTGGACTTTGTGGGCTTCAAACTGGGCCGGGAGGCCTACAAGCCAACAGAGGAACGTTTGGCGGCCATCAAGAACTTCCCGATGCCACGTCAGCCCTCTATCACCGACATAAGCGCTTGGTAAGGATTCGTAAACCAGCTGGCGTCCTTCCTTGCAACAGCCCCCATCATGAACCCCTTCAGGGAGCTCCCCAAAAATTCAACCAGGAAGTTAGTGTACTGGGATGAGGCACTCCGCACCAAATTCCATCACGCCCAAGACATGATCAGCCAATTAGCAAAGGACGGGTTGGCCTACTACGACAGGAGCCGCCCCACAGCAGCGATCACCGACTGGAGCAAAGAAGGCATAGGGTTTGTAATCCTTCAACAGTATTGGGCATGCAGCTCCGCCAACACGCCCTTCTGCTGCACGGGAGGGTGGCGCCTGGCACTATGCGGCAGCCGACATCTTACCGCCGCCGAAGCTGGCTACGCTGCCGTAAAGGGGGAGGCCCTCGCGGTAGCCTGGTGTCTCCAGAAGGCGAGGCTGTTCTTGCTGGGGTGCCCCAACCTCACCGTTGTGACGGACCACCACCCGCTAACCAAGTTGCTGGGGGATTGGGCCCTCACGGAAATCTCCAACCCCAGTCTCTTCAGGCTGAAGGAGAGAACCCTGCAGTACCGATTCACAGTCAAGTATCTGCCGGGGAAGCGTAACAGCGCGGCAGACTTCCTGTCACGATACCCCGCCTTGAAAGCCGATCCCAGCGCCCACGACGTGGACCTCGAGGAAGACTTCACCGACGCCATAGCGGCTGCCGTCTTGGCAGCAGTAGAGCACAACAGCTGTGTCGTGGATGAGGCGAGGGTTAGGCATGCCGCTGAAAGCGACCCGTGTATCAGCTGCTCATGGCCAGGGTCCTGGCCGGGGACTGGGCAGACAGGAAGTCCCAGGAAGTTGCATGCCTTCGGCCCTTCTACGGTGTCAGGGAGAGGCTGGCCGTTATCCAAGACTTGGTGATATACATGTTCGAACAGGGCAACGTCCGCCTAGTTATCCCGAGGCTCTTCGTCAGCAGGTGGCTGCCAACCTACATGCGGGGCACCAAGGCCTGGACTCGATGCAACGACGAGCACGCCAGACGGTGTACTGGCCTGGACTCGAGGGGGACCTGCAGTATCACCGATCCTCGTGTGAAGAATGCGACGTACACGCACCATCCCAGGCCGCGGAGGAACTCATCATCACGCCGCCCCCAAAGTACCCCTTCCAGATGACGGTAGTGGATATGTTCCAGCACAACGGACACTCGTACATGGCCTACGCAGACAGGCTCACAGGTTGGCTGGAGCTGGCCCACTTCCCCCACAGCACCTCCTCCTCTCACATCAAGACCCAGCTACGTCGCTACTTCGCCAGGTGTGGGGCCCCGGAGCAAATCTCCACGGACGGTGGCACCAACCTGGCAAGCGAGGAAATGGGGGAATTTTTCAAGTTATGGGGCATGTCCGTGCGTCTATCGTCCGCTCAGTACCCGCAGTCCAATGGCAGGGCAGAGGTCGCAGTCAAGATCGGGAAGCGGATAATAATGGCGAACACGGGCTGCAACCTCGACACGGACAAGTCCTCTATGGCTATGTAGCAGTACCTAAACACCCCCCTCCGCGGAATAAATAAGTCACCTGCCCAGACGGCAGCGGGCAGGCAGCTCCAAGACGGCGTACCTACGGCCCGCTGGCACCTCATGGTAGACAAACACTGGGGGGCAACCTTACGGCAAAGAGAACGTCAGATGGCTGACAGTGGTGGTGCTGCCCTCACCTGGAATGGACCCTCCTGAAAGCTTCCAGTTATTAACCCGGGATCCCAAGTGCGAGTGCAAAATCAGGCTACTAAGCTGTGGGACCGTACCGGTACCGTGGCGGAAACGCTCCCATACCGACAATACTTAGTCAGGCAGAACGGCAGCAGGCGCCTCTCCCTCCGTAACAGGAAGCACCTGCGTCTCACATCATTGGGGCCCCAGCCTGGGCGGGCCACACCTACTACGCATCCAGCCACGCCTACGCCCGAGCAGCCACCGGTCAGTCACCCTAGGCCCAGCCCACAAGCAGTATGGGAGCCACGCCCATCACGGCGCACTAGAAGGCCAGCGTGGATGGATGACTACATGTGACGTCGTTAACGGTCATATACCTTCTCTTATGTAAACACGTACATTACAGTAGCACCTGCTTATATTTTTATTGTATCTGCTCCTCATATTATTTTATGAACATGTATTACTTACAGATTGTATTTTACACTACCAACAGCTATGTATCTGTGTTCCTCTTCTTGCACATGCATCCAATTTAATCCATGTATATCCATGTATTTTTTTTTATCATTGCCTCTCCATGTATACCCATGTATTAATCTTTGGGGCAGGGGAGGGAGGGAGGATGATGGAGTACCTGCAAGTACGATATGTTTTCCCATGGCGGGCAGGCGCCAAGTGAGTGTGCCGGTTGCAGAGTGCAACTGGGGGGAGTCGGTACCTGAGGACGCAATAAACCACATGCCTCCACCACCGTGTATCTCTTGTCCCACCTTGACCTCCAATACTCTTTAAGTTAGCTGATGAAATCTAAGACCTTCATCAAGGTCAAATCTTACTCTTGTTTATCTGGTACAGCAGACAGAGAAACCTGATATGGAGTAACTAAGTCTGAAGGAGGAGGAAGGGATCTCCAGCAGCTCAAATGACTGAATAGGCCACAGAACCTAACTGGGCTGGTAATCCTGAGGAAAAGCAACAGAAGTGTGACTTGTCTCCTTGATTGAGTTACCCTCTGAGAACGTTTAGGAAGAATGAACATCTTCACCTGAAGGTAATCTTACATGTTCTGGGGCAGAACATTTCCTAAGTTTATTCTCCTTGAAAGGAGGGCGTTTAGACCTAACGTCTTTCTGCTCAGACTCTGAGTTTGAAGAAGCCTGGTTTGAATCTGTTGAGGTAGTGTTAGGAAAGGAACATTACTCGTGGAAAGTATTCCTAGGTTAAAATATATTGGAACCTGAAGCCTTTGGAGGTCTGAGGAGTCTTCTATATTAATTCCTTAAATCCCTTAACCCATGTCATTTGAAGGCCAGCAGTCTTCTCCCAAAAAAAGCCTGGTCTCAACAGGACTGAAACATATTGTAAGGAGAGGAACATTGCTGGGAAGACCAGCCACAAAATGTTCTTGACCAATGGAGATCAACAAGTGGAAATTAGTTTCCCTCTCTGCATTCCCTTGAACACTGTGAACGAGACCGAGGTGACTGAATGTGTTTGTGCCCGAGAGGCTCAAGGGTATTTAGTGACCAATTAGAGGGATCATGTTTATGGCGAGTTTTTATGTGTTCTTGGAGAAGGTGTTTGAGAGGATCGTTGCTTACAGGACTTGTATCATGATCCGGGTGTTTGTGATTATTACTCTGAATGGGACTTGGAAGTGTGAGCCTTTCGGTCTCGTGGGGATAGAAAACGAAAAGCAAAAAGCTTCATATCTCTAGAGGAAAAGGATGGAAAAGCACGAGATCTCCTTGCTGGTGGCAAATGAGACTGAGATAACTGGAATGATCGTGCTCGTAGAGATCGGTCACTCTGTTACCGTGAGCATGGTGATCATTTCCAATGGAGAAAATGAACAGAATGACGTTAAGAGCTCAGCTAATCCTCTTTTTTTTCTGAACATGCAATTCTGAATAATAGGATGACTCCTAAATATTATCGTAAACTTTTTCCCTCGCAGCCCTCTTGGCAAGGCAGTCTGTCTCCAAAGCATCTTGGCAGCATGCCAAGGTAGAAGAGAGACCAGAGTCATATTCAATAACACTTGGGGTTGCTCTTTTATGATTCTGATCCATGGAACCTTGTACATGAATGCTGGAACCTTACCCTGAGCCTCTCTCCTATGGGTTGTGACTTTTTGCGGTGTTAATCCCCCCTTAAAACAAAGCAGGAAAATGGTTAGAGATCTTACGAGCCTCTGATGGATCGGCCTTCTTGTGCTTCCGTGACTTCTTTTCTTTTTGTCTTCCTTTGTGCAGCAGGTGATAATTATGTGCATAAAAAAAACTCCAAAGCAGCAGAAAGAAGTTCAGTAAAATAGAAAGACAGAAGGAGAGTGAGGTCACTTAACATACTTCTTACTTTTCATCACAGTGATTGAGCAATTTGCCTCTCTTGACAACACCTTTGCACCAGTAGTGTCCTCTGCAGGAACATGTTCTTAATCAGTGACCTTATCAGAAACCTCCAACACAAGGAGAGCCAGAGAGGAGAAAGCAGCCAAAAACTTCTTGATTCTGGCAGATGTTAGCACATTCAGAGGTTTTTCTGTCGATGGGACACTATCACCACCCAGCGTAGGTCACTGCTCATTCATGTCCAAATTCTTGTAATGGTCGTCAACAGTGGATACGGAATAGGAAGATAGTCGAGAGAGAGCAAAGGGTGTATTGATCCTACTATAGGAGGACCATACAATTACCAGCATTTTCATAACCACTCCCAGAGGGCTGGGGCAGTCTCCCTTCCCCAGGGGGATTACCATGCAGGATCCAACCTGTAGAGAAGCCAGAAAGTAAAAAAAAAAAGTTACAGTAAAGAGATTCTTTGTTATCAGATTGGGCGAGCCCTTTAATGCCAATAAAGCTCTTTAGGCATCTTCCTCTCTTTCAAAATCTCCATCCACTGCAAAGGAGGCCACTCCCTACATCCTTGGAAGAGGATAACTGCAAGCATTCATGTTCCCTGTGAAAACCGCAAGGTTCTATGGTTCACCTCAGGCTTTCTCTAGCGGCCTTCTTTACCTGTTCAATGTTGTATATCTGACTTCATAATCACTCTGGAAAGAGTTATGAAAGACCAAACAACCAAGTCAGAGTCCAGTTGAAGGCATATGTACACATCTGTGGCCAGAATCTAAGTGAGGGTTGCTCTACCAGTCGGTTAGTTGGTGACCAACAGTTTTCCTTGTTAAATGTCTAAATGACTGTTTCAGCTTCGGCAACATCTATTAAATATCGATGGTTTGTATTACGTGTCGGAGCAAAAAGTGTTTGTCAATGAAAAGTAGTGTGAACCGGTAACATGACTGCGCTTAAGTAGGTCTAATTAGATGAAGAAAGTTTATAGCATAAATCTTAAAATATATGGTTATTGTGTTATATACAAAGAACGTAATTTTTTTCACATATTAAATATTAAGGTTAAGATTGAAACATTGTAATGATTTGTAACTCAAAAATGTCGTTGTATTCTAGAATAAAAATTTCTGGATTTTTCTGGTAACTTATTCTACGTTGCTAGACACCAGACTTGCGTATTGCTGATGTAATTTCGTCTTGGACTTTCTAGAGTCCAACAGGAATTTTGCAGAGAAAATATATCCCGATATAAAGGGTGGGTGACGAGTTGGAGAGAGAGAGACTTGTTACATCTGCTCTTGTGTAGATATTTCAGTTATGCTTGCTGTGACCGCATATTACGTAAGTTTTTTACAATGCTATATTATTAAGAGAAGATAAGGAATTCTTGGAAGATCGAATACCATCAGAGTCAGACTGTATTCCTGTTTATCATCCTTCATATTTGAAACTACGTCCTGAAAAAAGTCTGGTTTCGCTTTCATTTGTCTCTCACTTCATAGAGACTTAAGAAGCTAAAGCTCATATCACCTTATGATTTTTTGTAAGTTATTGTCAATTTGGTAAACTATGAATACTTTGTGAATCTTGTAAAATATTTTAAATGTTTAATCTGGCTCTTATTTACTCTTGCTCTTAATGTTTGTTTTTTTTTCTTTGCTGAATTAATTATTAAAGGAATGAGTCATTAAGAAGATTTTAGAAAATCTACGCTGTGTAATGGGTGACTGTCACATTGTGTAAGTTTTTCTTTTGAATTTTGAGTCGCATATTAAGCCAGTACATGACTGAAAGGAAACATAATCTAAGTTTGCAGTATGATATGGATTCATTTGGACTTTAAATATTTTCCTAAGTAATGCTTTTGATGTGGATGTAGGTAAATGTAAAAAACGAATGGTACACCTTTAAAGTTCACATGTAAACTATGTACCACAAATATACTTTTAATGATGTTGTAACTTATATTTTTGCTCTGTACATAAAGGGTAAAATATCCGATGTCAAAATCATCCAAGAAAATTTCTTTACTGAGTTTAAAACGGAATCAGTGAGGTTGTAGATCACAATCTGTTTTGGGTTGTCCTTATAGACAAGGAAGAACAACTATCAAATGAATAATTGAGCAGTTTGCTTCTCATGCAGTGCCTAATTTCCAATAGATATTTTTTTTTTCTATTCGACAGTGTTCTTCCTGAGGTTTGAACCTTATGAATAATGGGTGTACAATGTATGAACAAGTGAACATCAAGAAAAGGAAAAACTATCCCTATGAATAATGGTAAATACTTAAGAGCGCATAGAGGGAGATAACTAAAGAATCTAACCTATTCAATAATAATAATAATAATAATAATAATAATAATAATAATAATAATAATAATAAGTGTAGTAGTAGTAGTAGTAGTAGTCGTAGTAGTAGTAGTAGTCCTCCAATTTCATCACTCGTAAGATGACTAGATAAACACCACACTCAGATAACATTTAAGATATGGCAATTGAGATTCAAAGTACAGTACAGTACAGTGATAAGAGAGGTAATGTGTATGTCCTTAAGAAACTCGCTTGTCATCATTATAATCAAGTTTAGAAATACTGTATTTTAAATTACATATAAAACATGTGATTCCCTGTTAAATATTGGACAATTCATGCCTCCAATAATATCTCTTCAAATAGGTCCCATACTCAATTCTCAGGAATCTTTTGATCTAAGTTATTTCAATAGCCATAATCCTCTGTTAACTTAAGCCGTGAATTATGTATCTGGTAAACAGACAATTTTGAGGGTTGCTGCTGGAGATGAGAGAGGAAAAAGACCAATATCCTCTGACTAAAACGCATTCAGAGGTCTGGAAGATTATAGACTTCTAATGGAACGTTTTCAATAAAAATTAATCTATTCCTGAAGTACGCATTTGTGAAGAAGAATAAAGTTCTTACCTTAACCAAAAAGGATCTGGCATCAAATTAAGAATGTGTCGCAGTCGTTCAAAGGGGAAACTTACAACAAAAAGCACAACGTGTAGATTTGTCTGTTTATATACGTTCTTCGCAGGCAAAATACCAAATTAAACTGAACCAGAAGACCTTGACTAAACAAAATGTAGTAGTGATTGAGATATGACGAAATCTTTGTTGTTACGATGGCAATTATCATGTTTATCTTAGATCTTTATTAGACTCCATTTCTATAATTTCAAAGGATAATAGAAGGGAAGGGAAAAGAAAGAATTTTATTTGTCTTATTTCAAGTTAATATATAAAAAAAAGAATTTAATTGGCATAGTGAGTTGGAGTTATGAATATCTTTTTGTTTTGCCCATAGGGACCCTGAATCTTTAATTAGAGAGATCTATATGATTGACACTTCTATAATTAACATCATCCAGCACCTTAAGAGGCATTTCTCTTACTTCAAGATACTGAGATAAGGTGCACTGTCAAGACTGAGTAGTACAGTACAGTGTTTTTTTTTTTTTTTTTTTTTTTTTTTTTTAATATAGTCATTGGTAACTCTTAAAGGCTTTTACTATCATGTATATAAACATGCATTCTCTGCCTTTTATATTAGGTAAAAAAAATATCTTTTATATTTCAAACGTGGAGCAAAGGACGATATTTCTGTTACTTATCACCTTGTAATCCCTAATCTTGTTTTCAGGTTGAAAAGCAGCGTTCTACTAGGAATTGTCAAGATAACCTAAACTATTTTTTTTTTATATTTTTTTTTTTTGAAAGAAACATTAAGATAGAATACCTGGTAGTAGGATAATAATCTAATTCTGCATCTTTTCAAATTCAAAAGTATGGTACACGGTTTTCTGGCAAAACACACGTAGAGTAAAAAAAAAAAAGAAAAAAAAATGCCTATCACAGATACAAGGTGAGTACGACATGAACGATAGTTCTCTTCCTCTCCCTCAGCTTCTGTTTCAGCCTCGACTACAGCTTCCTGTGTGTATGCGCCCAACAGCCAAAAACTGAAACTGTGAAGTGACTAGTTCCTTACAAAGACTCTATTTTTTTTTTATATAAACTGAAAGATGGCTGTTGATATTAAGCTTGAGGATGATATATTGTACAAATATAAAGAAAGAATGAAAGAAAAATATTATATTGAATATTATCAACATCAGATAGATATAGGGGGTGCTGCAGTTCCACAATGCCTATACAAGAGTAACCAATGGGTCTAGAACATATTTATGAAAGAGTTACAGGCTAATACAACTATACTTCTTGGTCAAGTTTTGACAAACATAAATTAGATTTCCTAAAACGAAACTATAAAATCAGTATGTTCCGTTTATCGTCACTCCTACACATCATCCTTGTGGAAGATGACTCTGCATTAAAGTGGAGATTTTAGGCTCCTGAACATACAGACAATACTGGATCACTACCCCTCCCAAAACATCTCTGGTGTGACATCTTTCTTGAACAAAGCAAAGGTTTTCTACACATATAACCTCCTGATGGAGTATTATCAGGTGCTCATGAACCTATAATAAGTCCCAAATTCTTGAGCAACTGGTAGCTTTTTATTATCTTTTCTAAGCAATAAAGGCAAAATTACTTCTCTGATCTTAAAACTAATTCAAGACCAATAGTTTTCATAAAAAGGCATCTGAAAACTAGCTTATCCCTCTAGGAGCTGGATTATCTTGTCACCTAGAAATTCACAGTGCCATTAAGACAGTAAGAAAAAGGTTGCCTCTTTTGGTAGTATTGGACGTACTTAAATGACGATCACGAGTAGTAAAAGTACTATATTATATCATGGCTATTCCACTTCTCTACTAGAAAATGCCACACCCAACATCGATAGGGTTCCCTCCTTACAAGGGAAACCTTTATTAGTTACTAATTCTGCAAGTGGTGTACTAAAATCAAGATTTCCAGAGGGTATTTCTCCATCTATATATCTATAGGAGAAAGGAGTCCAGTATTAAAGATTCCAATTATTCCAAAATAGACGAGGAAGCCAGTATTAACGATTCTAATATTTCCAGAATAGATGAGAATTGAACTTATCCCTTCCCACACAAGTTGTAAGCCCTAATCTCTAGATTAGGAAAATTATTTCTCTAAACTAAAATAGTTTGTTCAAGTCGAAGAAGAGTTTGTGCTACAAGAGAAAATACAAATAATTTGGAAATCTTATTTTAAAGTTTAATAGGGTTCCTAACAATCTTTTTTAGTATTCTTTTAAGAAAAGCTTCTTCTTTGATAATATCTGCTAAAATGATTGAAAATTTTCTACTTCATATATGAATTTGATAACAAATGTTAGGCTAGGGCCAGACAACTGGGACCAATGACTTGACTTTACTAATTCTAGAAACAAGGAAGCAAAAAAAAAAAGAAAAAGGGTCGTATCTAAAATCTGCATAGGCAGGTAAGTGTTTGGAGCCAGTACTACTAAGGGTGTGGTATGGATGATAGGAACCTAAAATTGGGCAGCAAAGTTTACCAATTCTGAAGACCGTGGAAGAAACAGAAAATTTTGTTTGCACAATGAACTGAAAAGTCTCTACGGGAAATACAAGAGACAGACATTGAGACCAAATCTAAAGTTTACCAGGGGTTTTCCAAAGGAGATATATTCAGACCATAAAGTATCATCGCACTGTAAGCACTTCATAACACCAACATAACGGCTTACTTGTCTGGTATATGAAGGACACTTAAAAAGTACAACACCTAATATAAAACTACCATTAAGTTATATGAATCTTTAGGTGTGCAAGTAATGTATATAAATTCAAGGAACCAAGCGAAATACTTTTTGTTTAAATAATGTTTGATTGGCTAGTGCAAATTTTGAAAACAATTTGTATTTTTCCTAGCTATACAAACCCAAGTAATCTAAATTGGTCACTCATAATGTCTATTTTCTGCAATCACCCAATGAAAAAGAAAGAAACGGGATCCAGTTGTAACCATTATATGTTACTTGGCAACTCCACAGCTAGGAAGCCATACTTGCTGCAATGAAACAAACTCCACTCGGTACTGGTAAAAGACTTGTGGGGTTGTTGGGGAGGGATCATTGCTTAAATGATTCGAGTACTGATAGCTATGAAAAATACAAATTATTTTTTAAATTTCTGGTTCATTCCTAAACGGATGCAAACTTTTGAGTAATTTAAATGGGAGTTTTCCTTAGGTGTGAGGAAGTCTCTGTTAAGTTACTTGCTCTAAGACGATAACAATAGTAAAACCAGGCTTCATGCAAAAGTCAAAGGTAAGCAGGAGAACATAGTCCAACCGGCTCATGAAGAGGAGAGGTTAGAGTGGCATTATCCTCTAGGTTTAGACTAAGATAAAGATGAAGATATATCAAAACTATGCATCAAAATATCAAAATATAATATGTAAACATTCATAAATAAGACTTGTTATTCTTACCTGCATTAACTTGTGATCTAAGTGAGCATTACTTAACCCATCTTGAAGTACATTCAGATTTAATCCACATTTCACACCATTATAATACACAGAATAGCTGATCCTATGATAAAGGGATAAGTGTCCCGTAATAGCATAACTTAAATTATTTGTTGGGCTGCAACAACAGGAACTAAAGAAAAGCTGTCCAAAGGTAGTGAACTGTGAAGATATTCTGCCTTCTCCAGACACCCTCCCTAAAAACTTAGCGTGAGTGGTTTTAGCAGAATACGAAAGCTGCAGAAAGACCACAGACTTTATGAGCTCGAAGGGGTGGCCACTGGTAATGCTTGCGCTGCTAATTTATATTTCATAATGGTTTCATACAACCAAAATTAAATTTCATTCCTTGATATTTCCTTTTTTGAGTGGCCTGTGCCCACAAATAATTTTGGCATTTTAAGTTTAACAGAGGCTGTTCTCCTTAGATACTTCCAACTGCTCTTATGGTTAAAAGTAATATTATTTGGATCATCAGTTACCCCTTTGAGAGACGGAATCATGAAAGAGTGAAATCTTTGATCAAGTATAGCCAGACTTTGCGCAGTAATCACAAACAAACTCTGGGGCAAAGGAAAACTGCAATGCTTTCCATCCTTTGGAATGTGACATAAGGTAGGATAGAACTTGTAATTTACTACTCTCTTGGCTGCTGCAAAGGCAAGGAGATAGACAGTCTTCAGGGAAACATCCCTATCAACAGCTTTATGGATGGGTTCTCAGGAGGTCACCTCCTTGGACCTAAGAACTTCTGTCACAATCCAAGACGGGTGCTTTAGTTCCCAAGAAGGGCAAGTTTGTTCATAACTTCTAATGATAGTGGAAAGTTTTCACTAACTGGAGAGATCAAGACCTTCCAGTTTGATAAAGTGGCTTAATGCCAAGTAGTAAGCCTTTACCGCAGTGACTGGAAGGTAGCTCTCATTCCTAAGGCAAACTAAAATGTCATCAATCAAGAGAATAATATCTTGAGAAAAGCACTATTCCCCCTACGACAGCAACTACAGAGATTAGCCCTCGTGACTTTGTAAACTGATGCAGACAACTTTTGGAGGTATCCAAAAAGTTATTTTGCAGTCAGTTTTGAAAATTCTCTCTTGCAGAGGAGATACTGGATAACCTTCAACCGTGAAGAGATAGGCAGTGAACCATCACATAGAACTTCCTTAAGTGTGGTTGACACAGCAGATTAGGACACTCTGGAAGTTCCAGCAGGTTTAGCTATTATTCTGCCTAAGAACAATTTGGCTTTATTAGCATTCCTTTCACTTCTCAGACACTCGGATTCTGTTCAGGACCTGACAAATAAGACATAACGATGGGAAGGTGTAAAATTAAAGTCCTTCTCATGGGTGCTAGGAAAAGTTTTCCTGAAAAATAATATGCCAGGACTTTTGTGTTCAGGTGAGTGGCGAACATGTCTAGCAACAGGGAACCCCACAAAGGCACAAGACTCTTTGCCACTATAGGAAGCAAAGACCATTCACAATAAGTTATCGTTCTTCATTGAATTCACTGTTAGCTGGCATAGCAGTAGGGAAACTGATCATCCTTGTTTGGAGATACAGATCACTTCTGTGGAGTTGTTGCTCATCAGCATCACAGAGTGACCTTTGAGAAGATCTGAGAAGTAGAGTAGTGCTAAATATGCTGCTTTGATTTCGAGGTGATTGATGTGAAAGGCCTTGTCCTCCTGAGATCTTAGGCTTGAAATTTGTTTCCTTCGCAGATGAGAGACCCATCCTTGGCCTGAAACATCCAAGAATTCAAGGAAATCATGGGGAGATACCTTGCAGGGTGTTTCTTCCAACAGGCTCTGCTGTCTTAACCACCATTTGAGATCTGTCACTATCACCTGGGGCACCACTTGTCAATATTGTGAGGGAAGGTGACAGAGGACAGACGGTAACCAACACCCAGTTTTGGTGGAATGTGCATGTGATATGTGCTGTGATTTGTGGGACGCAATCTGAAGACAGTTCTTCACTGATGCCGTATATGAGGAACACTCAACATAGTGCAGCGATGAGCCAAGTGGCACAATCAGAGGCATACTCAACGATTGGCCGGCTGCTCTATCTGTCAACTATACTGGGTAGGTACAACCACAGTAGTTGAAAAAGTCTGCAGCAATACACTGAAATGGGTATGCTGGTGATGCTGTTGCGGTCTGTGGAATACTTGGCTGTGAAAGTGCCATACAACTGTAGCCCTAGCAGCATGTCAGCATTTCGTGAACAACTGTAGGGTTTCAAAGTTAACTAGGAGGTGGGGTTTTACCGCATCACCAACTGGATGCCTTGAGACTGCATATTCTGCTAATTTGAGTTCACCAGGAATGTGCATTATGAGGAAAGTGGTGAGGGATAAACTTCTCTTTAGAGGTTAAGGAGCCATTGGATTGAGTTTCCTCTAATGGGCCAGTCACTGAATGTTTTAAAGAGAGGTAGATGATCTACAGCCAAGCACAATGCGGTATACCTTATCAAGTGCATCCATCACTGTTAGCACTTACTCTTTGACTGGGGCATATCGTGATTTAGCTCTTGATGTGAAACGCCTCTATACAAGAGTGATGCTTAAGCCTGTATTACAGCAGAAAGGTTGAGTTGATATGCAGGTGCAGTGCTTTTGGAAGAGTCAAAAACCGATACCCTCTGCATCAGTTAACAAGGGAAGTTAGTTTGCTTTTGTCGTAGATTTCAACCACTTTGTGTATTTCGTCAATGATCAAAGACTGACTCATCTGTGACTATCTCATCAAACCAGCAACTGTATCAGTCACCTCATGTGACTTTTTCTGCATTCACCCTTTGGTGTGCTGATGAGTTAGGTTCTCGTGCTGATGGGTGGACTGTCTGTTCGTGGAGGTTAATGAGGCTAGTGAGACATGCAGGGCATTGTCAAAATTTATTGACTCCCATCAAGATTCGAGGCTGCGGCGAAGAAATGTGCGAACGGTTGTCGGTGACCAAAATACTGTGTAAGTAGGCCATTGCTTGTGGCAGTGGCATCCCCTGCTACTAATCTTTGCCTCTTACATGAGGCAGGTATAGGCGTATAATTTTTCTAGACACAAAGGCTTGCTGTTCTGCCAAAGCCACTTTCCAGGCCATGACATAGTATGTCTTATTCTGCCAACGTCAGCTTGATAGATGCCAGCGGATCTGCAATACCCATCAACAATTACAAAACCCTAACATTATTGTTTGGAAGTGGCAAAAATAATGGGTAATAGGAAGTTTGTTGTTGCAGACATCACAATGCCATTCCTCAGTGTGGATTCCATCTCACATTTTCATCTCATGGTTGAGGTCACTCGCTTATGACCAGTCGATGCGGACTCGTACTCGTCGACACCTCTTCACCCCTCCACATTCGACCTCCCTCTCTACTTATGCATAGGCATGGTTACCTACGCACACCTCCTCACTTTGTACCTGGAAGTTTTCTATCCAGAACTTAGTCAAACACCCACGGTTCCCTCCAAACATGGTATTTATCACCAAATAAAGATGACGGGGTCCCCAGTGTTCGCCATATTATGCTTTTGCACCGGATCGTTTGGCAGCTGCTAAAGAAACGTTGGCCAAAATGGAAGAAATGGGCATATGGCAATAGGTCTCAAGCCGTTTATCGTCACTCCTACACATCATCCTTGTGAAAGATGACTCTGCATTAAAGTGGAGATTCTAGGCTCCTGAACATACAGACAATACTGGATCACTACCCCTCCCAAAACATCTCTGGTGTGACATCTTTCTTGAACAAAGCAAAGGTTTTCTACACATATAACCTCCTGATGGAGTATTATCAAGTGCCCATGAACCTAGAATAAGTCCCAAAGATCACCATCACAGCCCCCCTTGATACAAACACCTTCAATAGCTCCGGTTTTTGTCTGCGTAATGCTCTGGCCACATTTCAACACCTCGTGGATGGCATCTTACGGTACTCCTCATGTGTTCGTTATACCAGTGACCTAATTGTGCTATCTTCATTCGAAGAGGAACACCTCAATTACCTACGCAAAGTGGTCTACCACCTAAAACAAAACATCCTTGTATTCCATTTGATCAAGTGTCCATTCGGTGTCAATGGAGAATCGTTCTTAGGGAAACTCATGGATCCTGAGAAGTCCACCCCTTCCTTGAGAAGATAGCAGCCCTTCAAAATTTCCATACTCCCATCAAAGCACTGCAAGAATTCTTGGACATAATACATTATTTTCACCATTTCCTGCCAGCCATAGCCTCAACTATTGACCCCGCCCCCCTCTACCAGTTTTGTCGACTCTTATGAGTAGAGCAATAACAAATCCATATGAAGATAATACAGCATCTTACGTTTCAATACCATACATACAGTATATATATATATATATATATATATATATATATATATATATATATATATATATATATATATATATATATATATATATATATATATATATATATATATATATATATATATATATATATATATATATATATATATATATATATATATATATATCGTAGGTACATGGAAGAGGCACTTACTGGTAGCACATCAGTAGTTAAATGGAAGGTAGCTGCTGTGGCTTCAAAGTAAGAATGCTTCAGGTACAAAAAACAGGGCGAGGGAGCAAACTTGAGAAAAAGCATATTGAGGTTGATATGCCCAATTCCATTCAGGTGTATAATTAACAGATGGGTGGTGTTGATATATTTGATCAACAAGTATCGGCCTATAGAACTCGAATTCGTTCAAGAAAATGGTGGTGGCCAATATTTGCTTTGAGTATCAATGCTCAAGTTGTCAATTCATGGATGCTTTATCGCAAACTGGGAAATATAATCCCATTGATACACTTCATCTGGCATTTTGTAATTGCCATAATGAAGCAATATGGTGCTCCCCGTACATCTCCTGGACCTAAGAGACTGTCTACTGGAATTGCAAAGGATTCCGTGTTGTACAATGGTGAGCAGCACTGGACCAAGGAAGGAGACCAGTGTCGCTCAAGATACCGCGAATGTTCTCGACGCACAAAATACATTTGCAGTATGTATTCTGTACCTCTTCATCCAGAATGCATGTTGCCCTATCATAAATTACCTCAGTAGTGTATGATGAACAACAGACTGAAATAATTTGAAGCTATATAGGGATAACCTTCGTACAAGAAAAATAGAACAGTGTGGATATGCAACTCATGCAATATGTTTAAGTATTTTTTTTTTCTTTTATATTATGAATCAGTTAGAATTTGGAGCTTTTATTGTAACAGGCAAGATTAGTGATGATAACTATTAGAGATAATGAAGTTATGTTTGAAATACTTAGGTTTAATGTAAAATTATATTGTATGTCAAAACCAAAGAATTTGTGCATTCAAAGTGGCTAGTGGCAGTAAGATAAGCTATATGATTGAATTTTTTATGTACTATAATTCAGATAGAATTTGCAGTTCTTTTCATAAAAGGCATGATTAGTAATGATAATTACTAAGTATGCTAAAGGGATGCTTAAAATACTTATGTTTGTTAAAAAAAAATTATATGTTATGTTTAGAATGGAAAGATTTTGTTCATTCAAGTGCCTAGTGGCAGCAAAAGCTGCCATCAAATAAATCATACTTAAGAAAGGAATTTTTTTATGGTGATGATTTTATGTTGATAGTAGACCAAAATAAAGTATTTTCTGCAAATATGGTGTTTTTAAAACCAATAGATAATTCTCGTCCTTAATGGGTTAACCCGAGCTAAATCAGTATGGTGTCATTTGCTTCAGGGGATAAATTTATATAGGATCCATAAGTTTTCTTTTATCTAAATGTGTATAACTTTAATACTATAGCAGACAGAGAGACAGAGAAATGGACACACAGAAAGACAAACTTTGATTATACATACATATATATATATATATATATATATATATATATATATATATATATATATATATATATATATATATATATATATATATATATATATATATATATATATATATATATATATATATATATATATATATATATATATATATATATATATATATATATATATATATATATATATATATATATATATATATATATATATATATATATATATATATATATATATATATATATATCTATATATACATATATATATACATATATATAGATATATTTATATATATGTAAAGATATATATATATATATATATATATATATATATATATATATATATATATATATATATATGTATATATATTTATATATATATATATATATATATATATATATATATATATATATATATATATAATTATTAGTCTGGAATATAATTAGGGCATCTTTCCCTACTGCTTAGCCTATTTTTCGGGCATTTTAAACATAACCAATGACTACCATGTAATAGGAGGGTTAGGTACTATTCAGCGCCGCCAGCTCAGCGTCGCCGATTCAGCGCCGCCAGCTCAGCGTCGCCGATTCAGCGCTGC
>NC_090737.1:59739209-59741709 GCF_036898095.1 Palaemon carinicauda
AACATAATTCACCTCATTCACAAATACTAGATCTAGGACATTTTCCTTTCTTGTTGGAATGTGGTTTATTTGTTGCATATTCTGTTCTAATAGTATATCTTGAAGCTTTTCAAATTGCCTCTTATCTTCTGCGCTACTATTTCTCTCCTTTTTATATGTATACATACAACCACTTTCTTCTGTCCGTTCTTTCCAATCCACGAAAGGAAAGTTAAAATCTCCGGATAGGAGTATATTACATTCTTTATGGTTTCTACATATATCATCTATTTTTTCTATTATTATGTCAAACTCCTTAGTATTTGGGGGTCTGTAAACTACAATATTCACTAGTTTTTCAAATTCAAATTCTACCGCAATTAATTCACATTCTGTGTTGCTGTATTTTTCACAGACTTTTCCTTGATTTATGTCTCTTCCATATATTGCGGTTCCCCCTTGATTCCTATTTTTTTTGTCTGATCTATAAGTTTGGAAACCCTTTATCTGGTCATCACTGCCAGTCTCTTGGGAATACCGTTTCACTTATATTTAATATATTTATTTTTTTTAAATTGGGTTAGTTCTTCTAGGAACTCTATTTTCCTTTTAGAGTTACTCGTGACTGAACCCTGTGCATTCATCACTATTATGGTTTGTGTTTCATCCCCATTATTTAATATTGGTAATAATATGGATTCTCCCATGCTTCCTTCCTGTTCTGATATGATGTTCTTTTCTTCATTTCTCGGAATTCTGCCATTAAAAAATCCAACTTTTCTATTATATTTGTTCTTCCGCCTTCATATTTATTTTTGTGTGTAAACCTGCAATTATCCCCATATCTGCACCAACCCCTGGCATTATAGATGCATTCTTTGAGAGAGAGAGAGAGAGAGAGAGAGAGAGAGAGAGAGAGAGAGAGAGAGAGAGAGAGAGAGAGAGAGATAGAGAGAGAGAGAGAATGTTCTTGTAAATTCTTTTCTAATCTTCTGTGGTTATCAAAATCTCATATTCACGGGAAAAAAATCCATCTATCAAAGAGAAGAATGATCTCACACTGGATTTTTTTTCTTTCTTACTCGTTTTATAATGCGGTTTTGATGAAGTTTGATAACTTAGCGCAAAAACTATAAAGTTTTTAAATTGAATTGAATTGTTTTTTAATAAAATTCTCTCTCTCTCTCTCTCTCTCTCTCTCTCTCCTCTCTCTCTCTCTCTCTCTCTCTCTCTCTCTCTCTCTCTCTCTCTCTCATTGATTATTCATAAGAAAATTTAGCAGTTTTTTGCTGAACTTATTTGAAATAGTACTATTTTACTGTATGGTATTGCATCAGTTCCCTAAATGATTCAGACGTAAGGATATACAGTACTGTAGTTTTTACTCAGGAAGCGGTATTTGGAAAATATGCCCCCTCCCCCTTTGTCCAGGCAGAAAGGACACGAACATTCAATGAACAGATGGTTCTCCCCGGCAACACGTGATAGTCTTTTTTTCATTAACTAGCAAATTTATATTGATATGATTTCAAAGCCATGAGGTATTTAATACATGTAATTTTCTATTACTTGCAAAATTCCTAAAAAAAAAGAAAGAAAAAAAATGAAGAATTTCACTCAGTATCGGAATCTATAAATATACTTTTCCCATTCTCAAATAAAACATCGTGCGGAGCAAGGAAACACACCCCTTGCTTCTAGCCAGTTGACTGTCAATCTGACAAAGATCAGCCATTATTCCCGACACATACACACACACACACACACACACACACACACCACACACACACACACACACATACACACACATACCCACTTCCAACTTACTGTTATAACTAGCATGCTATCTCATTTCATGATATTAAGTTTTAGAAAATTATGTTTTCAGTGCCACAACGATTAAAACAATAACTGACACTAATTTAATTATGCTTATCTTCCAATTCTATAGGCTGAACCTTCATACTTTAATTTTTAGGTGACTTATCAGATTTACTGTCTAATTGGTGACCTAATAGAAGAATTACCATTTCTTATTATATTTTTTTATGATTTGAAATTATATCTTATAGATCAGTAATAAGACTGACATAAATATCATTATAAGCCTGTCACAAGAATCAGATAGGCGTGTTAGCATAGGCCTGCTACGCTATTATTATTATTATTATTATTATTATTATTATTATCTAAGTAACAGCACTAGTTGGGAAAGTATGATGTTATAAGCTGAAGGCCTCATTCATGGAAAATAGCCCAGTGAGGAATGAAATAAGGACATAGTTGGAATAGTGTACCAGAGTGTACCATCAAACAACAGGTTTTATTACAAGCATGTTATCTCAAGAACTGTAGCCTATAATTTTACTTTCCTCTTGCATTAAGTTGTCTATACGTTTTTGAATGATATGACACGGAAACGGACAGCCTGTAGTATTTATAGCATATGAGGCATCAAAAATCGTGTTGCCAGCTTTCATCATAACAACATGGTCCATTTATTTTAGATTAAAACCCGTAC
>NC_090737.1:59751709-59756709 GCF_036898095.1 Palaemon carinicauda
TTCAAACCAATCAAAATATTTCTGCAACAAAAAATATAATTATGTGTCATGCACATTATAACTCATCAAGAGTATTACTCATTTGTAATCAGTACCAATAAACATTTGTAAAACATCATTATGGTACCTTATTTACTCATCAATATCATCATGATAAATCATTGTTAATTAATAGCATCAAAAGAAATATTTCTCACCTTCTTCATAAAAATAATGAGTAAAACCAAAAACTCAAACATATCAATGTCTTAAATCATCAAACATCATATTCAATACATAACAAAATCATGTTCATAAATTTGAATCTTATTTGCACCTTGTCTGCGTATTATTTTTATCTCAAGAACTTCAATTCTCAACTATATATATCGTATTCAGAAGGATATTCATAAAATTCAAGTGACAGGAACTTACATTTCAATGTTAAAACTTTTCTTTAAAGAAACCAATTGCAGACTGTCTCAATTAAAACTCCTTATTTATCCTTTCTTCAAGGATTCATCTACTACACAGGCATAAAAATCAATTCGTGTGTTTCCACACACACTCTTTTTTTTAACTTCAAAATGAAAGGTTTAATTATTGTAATTCACCATACGTACTTAATTGTTCACCATTACCTGCATAATTATTATGGGTCTAAAATATCCCTTTGAGACATTCAACTTCAAAGTTCATTATTGGTGCACATCTTATCTTTTAATCACTTAAATCTTTCTTTCTTCATAATTATTTAAGTTAACTTAAACATCATCAAAACATAACAAAATTCATTGTATACATGCATGTTTATCATTGTTACACGTGTTACACTACAAAAAAATATCAATCAATGCATCGCCTATAAAATGCAGTAATAATTCTTTTGCTCTAATGGCATCATTATTTATTCAAACTTGCAAACAAAATCAATACATTTGTAAATATTCAATCACCTATGGGTTCATATTTCACCTGTCTTCATTACCCATAACTTTATCAAAACTTTTCATCTTAGTTTGCAACTCAATATTCTCTGTGGTCCCTTAATTAATTGTTTGGAGACATTTATGATTTGGACCTTCTTTGTTGATTACGGAATACATATTCAAATTCTAGGATAACACACTTTACATAATTAAAAGATTTCACCCATTTGTTACCCTCAATATTTGTTTGAGTGCCCAGATATTTTTTTTTTTTTTTTTTATTTCATTTCCCAAGGAGTTTAGTAGTCTTTCTTAATTCTACCTAACAAAAAAAAATCTGTTTCCCACATACCGAGTTATTTCAAAGTAAATTCGTTCTTTTTAAGTAATTGTTATTAGTCTTCTATGTTGGTCTATATATAGTTCGCAGGACATCCTCAACCCCTTGCCATTATTTTATTTGCCCCCTTTTCTCTATTTTAACTTGACTTATCATGGCTTATTTCACCCTTCTTACTACAAGAAAAATATTGCACAGTTTTCATTAATCTCTAATAAATTCGGGGGCATTTCCCAAAAGAATTTCTACAGACACGAATGTCTAGTTATTTATCCTGGTCTCAAATTATTCTGTTACAGACTCATCAACCCTTCTTTGTTAAATCAAATTCTATGTAGACCAGTATGTTATTATCATTTGTCAAGTTCTGGGAACAGAGTCCCTGGTAATCCATTGGTACCACCACTATGGGATTGAAAAAAAATGCAATCGTAATTTCTAAAGGATTCTTACCCTTATATGACCTTTATACTTCTTATATGTAGGCTTTAATTTTACAATCTCAAACATCTATCTTAGGTCAAAAATTAATTCATCATCAAATGCAGTCTTTGATTACTGGATGTCCTACTAACTTGAGCATGAGTTTTTGTTAGTATTTTGTTAGTATGTCAGGAATTTCTATTCTTGAACAAGTATTTCTCCCTATTCCTTGTATGTATTCCTTTAAGCAATATGCAATCCTGTTATATGATTCCTATTTTTGGGAGTAATTCATCTACATCATTCCTATTAACCTTTGGTTTCTCTTGTTCTATTTTAATTCTTCCTATTTCTAGGTCTCCTGCCTGACAACTGAAACAAAATATTGGTAGTCATATTTCCTTTTAACATCTTCCTGTCCTTTTAAATAATCTTTATTTTATCATCATAAACCTACCAATAAAGTGATTTATCCTGGACAAACATCCAGTACTTTAAGGCTCCTAAGATTCCTTTTATTCTTTCATCCACAATAGTCCTTCTTGGACTGTAAAATCACAATCATTCTTATGAGCAATAAGCACATATACTCTATGCCCTAAACAAATTCTTAAACTTCTCTAGACCATTATTTGGATAATCTATCCTACTCGGTTATTATCATTTAATTTAAGACTACTCTCATGATTCAGTACCCTTCTTCGGGTTTTACATTTTTAATGAGACATTTCTTTTTATATTTATGAGGCTTCACACATTATTTTTATAACTCCTGGTTAAGAGATCGGGTTAAGGTAATGTAGGATCAAAATTCATTTCTCTTCATTATTTATAGCCTTCTATTTCATTTGCACACTACATATTTTTTAGGTTAACTTTATTTTAAGGCTTGGGTAATTTAGCAAATACTGCTTATTATCCCTAAGATCCTATCATTCCAAAAAAAAATCTTTTACATCTGTCTATCTTAGTGGAGCAGGATTTCCACTTTAACCCTTATTTCTCTACATATCTTAAATCTATCTACTCTGTTTACTTACCCTATTCAAATCTAGGGATGGGTCACTCTTTAATCTGGCTCTTTATCCTGCTATTCTCCCTATTCTAGACTAGTTTTATTATTTTTATGGCTCTATATTCTTACTAAACTTAGTAGCATCATTCTATAGGCTTATTCTTTCTGTCTCCAAATTCTAGATCATCATTCTGTCAATAGTTAAGAGGAGCTGAGTGAGCTCGTCGACTTCACTCTAATTTTTAACATTCTTCAAAATGCTAATAGCCGTGAATGGCTTGTATTCTTTGACCATGGTACTTACAATATTTTACTCCTCAATAATCGAGCCAAACATTATTTATTATCGGGATAGACATGTCATTTATATTCTACTTATGATGATCTACTAGTCTAACTTCTATCCGCATTGGGTAATATATCTCGGGAGATTTATAAGGAGTCTTATTGATTCATTTTAACACTCACCGTGTTCGTTATGGGGCGTTGGCTGATAGGTAATATTTCATGATTCATACCGGTATTTAAAAAGTTTTAATAAGTTTTTTGACAGTTTCTCTGGGCAGGTTCTGGCGCCGATGTTTCTATTCTTTTCTGCCTAACCTATCGCCTGTAATGGCTAATCTCTGCCTATTTCTCATCTATCCCTATTTCTATGCTCCTTATGGTAAATTTTTGCCCCTTTCTGATTACCTAACTGTAATCTCTACTCCTTTATTTTAGAAGTCATTACCCGCCATTCAGATGAGTTATTTTATCCGGAGTAGTATTAATTAATTAGTGTGCTTGTATTTTCCTTCATCTGAACTTCATTATTGTCTCTTTTGACAGACTCTGGCATCCTATTTTTAGTTAACCTATCTTCTTTATCTCTGCGGGTTATTTTTATTTAGGCATCATTATGACTTCTCTAGCTAAATTCTAGCTTTTTATATTTTCAGTACTGATCAGACTTTATTTATTTAATAGCATCATAGCTCATTTATTATTCATATGCCTATATCTTCATCTTAAATCTTTGTGCCTAACAACAACATATTTCTTTTAATTCTATAAGCCTATAGCTTCAATTTCCTATGACATTTATTTCTTGGAATTCCCTTTTTATTTAGGCTATTCTATTTTATTCACTGTATTTCTGTCGACATTCTATTTTATTTATATGGCGCCTGTCATATATTGACAAGGAGTATATCTATTCTTGGCTACTCTTCCTATTTCTCCTTGTCTTTTTAATCTATTTCCATTTCCCTTTCTTAGTCTGGAGTCTGTTTCTCCTGTCAAATTCGTCTTATACAAAGTGGCCAGTTTTGTAAAAGACTTGTCTTTGACAAGTAGAATCATACCCTGACTATCTAATTTTTTTCTTTTCTTTATTTTAAGCCTGCACTTCTCACAAACAAGATTCATACTTCATCATTGTATCGTTTTTGAACGATATCTTAAGGCTCTATTGGGAAATGTTACTAAAAAAAATGACATCTTTATTCATCATTTGGCACATTTTGGCATTTAATTCTCTACCTAACCTGACGGTTCATACCCCTTGATTTTTACTTGTTTGCATTTCATTTCTGCATATCATTTTATTTTCACCCTTAAAATTTGGAAGCAGGTATTTCACAATATTCTATCACTGTATTGCATCCTAGTATATCAACTATATTTGCCAGAGTCTCCATAAGATAAAATAGTCACTTGCAACGTGGATGTACCTCCGCTACATATGCCTATCTTTCCTATATGAAATTTTTCGTCTTCCTGACTTCCTTTCTATCCGGCTAATTATTTTTAATTCTTTTCTTTTCATTATTTGGAGGATTTGTATTTCACTTTCTTTGTGCCGGAGGGCTTTCTGAGAAGTGTCTTTGTTTAATTTCATGATGGGGTTCTTTATCTCTGTGCCTGCCTTTCTCCCTGTATGTTTTCCCTTTTTCATTATTTTACCTAATTTCTATCCCCTTTTTATGTAATCTTTCCCTAGACCTAAATGTTTCATCTTTATTTCTTTAAACTGTCTTTGATCTAAATTTCTGCCCATTATTCTGTTTAACTCTAGGGTAATTTTTGCGCCTCGTTCCAGTCTGCTGTTCTAACTTCCCTGCATCTATTTAAATTACTCAAAATTTCTCTGGTAGGATTTTGTGGCTATTAGTCCCTTAGGATTTTTCTTCCTGATTTCCTATCATTTTGCTATTTTCCCTTTTCTTTTTGTAAAACTCATATCTAGGATGCTATTTTTCACATTTTTTTTTTTTAATGCCTCATTTATTTCTACATATAGGGAATTATCATTAGCAATAAACTTACCTTT
>NC_090737.1:59765175-59787675 GCF_036898095.1 Palaemon carinicauda
AAAGAATTAAAACACTTCTTCAGAATAGATTGATCACCGAAAACCTTAAAAGACTTTCTCAATAAGCCAATTTTTTGTGCAATTAACGACGACACAGACCTAATGTGTTTTTCAAAAGTAAATTTGCTGTCGAGAATCACACCTAAAATTTTAAAAGAGTCATGCAAATTTAAAGAAACATTATCAATACTGAGATCCGGATGTTGAGGAGCCACAGTCCTTAACCTACTTACAATCATTCTTGTAGTTTTGTTAGGATTCAACTTCATACCCCATAATTTGCACCATGCACTAATTTTAGCTAAATCTCTGTTAAGGGATTTACCGACCCAAGATCTACATTCAGGGGATGGATTTTGATGCAAAGAGAGTAGCATCATCTGCATATGCAACAAGCTTGTTTTTTAGGCCAAACCACATGTCATGTGTGTATAGTATGAAAAGTAATAGGCCAAGAATACTACCCTGTGGAACACCAGATATCACCTTCCTATACTTACTATGGTGCCCATCAAAACAACTCTAAGATCTATTACTTAAAAAATCCATAATAATGCTTAGAAACGACCCACCCACTCCCAACTGTTTGAGTTTGAAAATAAGGGCCTCGTGATTAACACGGTCAAAGGCAGCACTAAAATCAAGGCCAATCATACGAACTTCCTGACGACAATCAAGAGATTTCATTACAGCCTTGGAGATTGTAAGAAGGGCATCATATGCTCCAAGGCCCTTACGAAAACCAAATTGCAAACTAGGGAATAGATGATTACCTTCAGCAAAACCTATTAAGACGTTTTGCCAGAAGAAGCTCAAAGACTTTAGATAATATGGGAGTTATGGAAACTGGGCGGTAATCAGTGGAACTTGAGCTACCACAAACACATTTACATAGAGGAGTAACATCACCAATCCTCCAACAAGTGCTAAATCTCCTCTGCTTGCTAACATGCGCAAAATAACAGATAATTTTGGATCTATGATATCTGCTGTCTTTATAAAAAACAAAGGAAAAATACCATTTGGGTCTACACCTCCATAAGCATCAAGGTTCATCAACAGAGCTTTAATTTCACGAGATTGAAAAGCTAAACTAGTTATTTCAGCCTCAGGAAAACATGAATGAAGAAGTTCAAGTTTTTCATTACTCTGTTTACTGTCAAAAACATCAGCCAAAAGGGCTGCCTTTTCCTTTGGATGGTGAGTGACTGAGCCATCTGGTTTAAGTAAAGGAGGAACTGTTGCATCTACACCAAAGAGTGCAGATTTAAGGGTAGACCACCATTTATGTTCCCGAGTTGTACCAGAAAGGTTTTCTTTTATGGTTAAATTGTACTCCTTTTCAGTTGAAGCATAAACTCTCAGAGCAAAAGCTCGAAGCCGAGTATAGTTATTCCACGTCAAATCTGATCTGTTACCCTTCCAAAGATGATAGGTCTCCGGCTTCTCCAAATAAGCACGTCTACAATCATCATTGAACCACGGTTTGTCCTTCACTCGGTACCTTAGCACATGAGAAGGGATACGCTTATCAATTATGTTGACTATATTCTCATTCAAAAGGACAACAGGATCTACACTACTATATATATGTGACGAAATTAAAGCAAAAAAGATCATGCAAAATCCCATTCCAGTCTGCTTGGGATTTCATATGAATTTTACAAGAGCATGATATATCAGGGGCAGGCTGCTCAGTCTTCACTACTAATGAATTCAAGGCATGATCAGATGTCCCGACTGGAGAACCAACCTTACAAGTTATAACGCCAGGGGAGTCAGTGTATACAAGGTCCAAGCAATTACCAGACTTGTGGGTAGCTTCATTTATGATTTGCTCACAGCCTGATTCAGAGGCAAAGTCTAAAGCTCTTAAGCCATGGCGATCGGTAGGAGAACTTAACCACTCCCTATGGTGAGCATTAAAATCACCAACAAAGACAAAAGAAGCCTTTTTATCATCTTCTTGTATCTTAGTCATAATGGTACAAAGACGATCGAAGATAGAATCATCCATGTCTGGATTCCGGTAGATCGAACACAAATAAAAGTTGTTATGACTGCCACAAACTTTTATTACCTGAATCTCATGACATCCACATTGATAGCAGGACTTATGAGAAGCCGGGTACTCAGTCCTAATATACACAGCCATTCCCCTGGCCCTAGGGATGGCATCACGTTTCAACATTATTGGCTTCTTAAAACCAGTTATAAGGAGCTCAGATGAGTGC
Source organism: Palaemon carinicauda (assembly GCF_036898095.1). NCBI lineage: Eukaryota > Metazoa > Arthropoda > Malacostraca > Decapoda > Palaemonidae > Palaemon > Palaemon carinicauda. The sequence continues at coordinate 59,767,410 of NC_090737.1, forward strand.
CTTATATTAGAAACCAGAGTTTCTGAGCACAAAAGAATATCATACTGTCTGGACACAACTGTAAGGTCTTGAATATTTGCATGAAGACCATGAATATTACAATATAGAAGACGACAATGACGAAATCTAGGACGTACTGGTCCCGGATTTCGCTCAATGTCTCCAGATAGCATAAGAATTAATAGAAAAAAAAGACATCATACTTAAAAGCTAGATTAACAAGAATTATAACAAAAACAATATATACAAAATTATAATAAAGTGATTGATGAAACCCATAGACTATAGTAAAAAGTCGGAAAAGCTGGTCAACATGGAGGAGCCGATACACCATGCAAGGCTTAATACCCTACAGGATAGCCACTTCAACTGAAAGGAGGACAGTAATGATAGTTTTGAGAAGAAAAAGAATCAGAAAAGGAAAAGACAACCTCTTTATAAACACCACGCATCCATGGCCCTTCTATTGAGCCTGCCCAACACATCACTTCAAAAAAAAAAACAAGAGGAAGAAAAAAAATAATAAGATGGAATAGTGTGCCCGAGTGTACCCTCAAGCAAGAGAACTCGAACCCAAGACAGTGGAAGACCATGGTACAGAGGCTATGGCACTACCCAAGACTAGAGAACAATGGTTTAATTTTGGAGTGTCCTTCTCCTAGAAGAGCTGGTTACCCTAGCTAAAGAGTATCTTCTACCCTTGCCAAGAGGAAAGTACACTGAACAATTGCAGTACAGTGATTAACCCCTTCGGTGAAGAAGTGTTTAGTATCTCATTGTTGTCAGGTGAATGAACAAAGGCGAGAAAATGTAAAGAATAGGCCAGACTATTCTGTGTAAGTGTAGGCAAAGAAAAAGTAAGCCGTAACCAGAGACAGGGATCCAATGCAGTACTGTCTGGCCAGTCAAAGGATCCAATACCTCTCTAGTGGCAGTATCTAAACGGGCGGCTGGTGCCCTGGCCAACCTACTACCTGTATATATATATATATATATGTGTGTGTTTGTATGTATGAATATACTTTTATATATATATATATATATATATACAGTACATATATATATATATATATATATAGATATAGATATATATGTATGTATATATATATATATATATATATGTATATATATATATATATATAAATATTTATATACATATATATATATATATGTATATATATATATATATATATGAATATATTTACATTTACATATATATATATATATATATATGTGTGTGTATATATATTTATAGATATATATATATATATATATACATATATATATATATATATATATTTACATATATATATATATATATATATACGACTAGCGAATTACATAAATTCCTGAACTCCCAAACTAATCTGCTTCATTTTTTATAATATTATATGTTGAACTCAAAACAAAATCTGGTTTGTTGCTTTACTTTTAACGGGAACTATTCCCGAATCAACCTTTTATTTTCGTTCTCTCTCCTGGAGACGAGCAAGTACTGTAATGATTATTGGATATCGAATTAATGCACTTTCCACAAAATATATATATTCTTCAAAAATAACAATTAAAAATAATACTAAAAATTAATTACTCAAAATTTAAATCTGAACTTGACCTAAGAATTATGACAAAATTGACACTAAGAATTATACAATCACTTGTTTCACTAGAATATCTAATTTTTATAAATAATGAATAAATTACACTTCAACACATTTTAAAGACAAATTAGAATTGCACTTACATACTTAACAGTTACTCTTTCGTCATTTTGGGCTCATATAAGGTTACCGAACGGTTAAGCAAAATAAATACACTTCACTGCTTAACCTCATTACATAAGACCAGTTATAAATAAACTTTACAATATAACTTTACTAACATTAACACATTTCAATTTTGAATTCAACACACAATAATATCACCAATGTTTGAACAACACAATATATGGTATACATTTGAAAGTTTTCACTATTCATGTGTGAGAGAAAACACTATTCACGTTTGAGAGGAAAACACTATTTACAGTGGAGAGGAAAATACATAGTGAATGAAAGGGTAATGTTGAGAGGAATAGCAGACGTTGGCTCTTTCAGAGGGTCAGGCTGGATCTCTTTGCTATGTCATGATAAGCCCATATATATATATCATCCTAATACATTGTAAAACTTCTAGTTTATTTAGGCGATGTACAGAATTGCACGTGGTCTGGGTGGGTTCTCACAATGTCAGCTTGCCAACATGGCACTATGTAAGTAAAGTAGCATCGTCGCTTGGCAAGGAAACACTCTCATCTAACAGAAAAAAAAAATTCAGGTTAGATAAATTATTGAAAGGAGCGACTGAGGCTGAAAAATTCAGGCAAAACTGTCCGTAGAGTCATGCCCTTCCTAAAATCCGTTCAAATTGCTCTCTCGTTGTATATGGTGAAGTTTCCCTTACTCCTTCGACGTTAGGGGCTAATGGGGGGATTTGATTTATTCCAACTTCAAATCTTAAATACCGAACTGTTGCCTTTTCAAATTCGCACTTCTCCAGGTTAATCGTCAGGTATGCTCCTTGCAAATTTTGCACCACTTTCTCAAGGATTCGGAGATGCTCTTCCCAGGTCAATGAATATATTACTATATCATCGATATCTAGGCCTACTCCTTCAATCGATCCTAAAAGGTTATCCATCACACGTTAGAAGGTTGTGGGTGCGTTCATTAGACCAAATGGCAAGACTGTGTATTGATACAACCCAAACGGGGTTATAAAAGCTGATAATAATTTTGCATTGTCGCTCAAAGGAATCTGATAATAGCCTTTTAACAATTTGATCTTAAAAACTAATCTCACTTGTCCAATGTTGTCGAGTAGTTGGTCTAATAGCTGCAATGGATAATTGTCGGCCACACTGAACGAATTAAATTTTTGATATTCAGTATACTTCCTGGTTGAGCCGTCCTTTTGTTCAGCTAATCAGTTTAGTAACAAATAGTCCACTTCTTTTCTCATGACTTCTCCATGATACGGCTACAGTCGATAAGGGTGTTGTTTGAACGTTTTTTCCGTGGTCTTGAGGTGTATCTCATGCTTTGTTAAGTTGGTTCGTTTTGGGACGTCAGACAATTTTAGGGAAACTTTAATCAAACAGCTTGATTCCTGTTGCAGCTCCTTGTTCAAATGCATCAAATCCTCTTCTAAGTTCCTAACGTTTGACGAATTAATTCCTTTGCTCCCAGCCCCTACCTCATATCCGTGGTCATCTTCCGTGGATGGTAGGATTTACGCAATACATACCTGCATAGCTTTGGTCTCGTTTTCGCTGAAGTACGGTTTCAATAAGTTATCGTATACCTTCCCTTGACATTTTCTTCTTCCCGGGGTTTTGATAGCGTAGGTCCGGTCAATGATCTCCAAAATCCAGAATGGTCGTTGGAGCTTGTTGGGGAGAGGCAATCTCCTTACCTGTAAGGATATTGTCTGTCCTTACTTTTCATAATAAACCTTTTCTTCTTTTTTCCTTGACTAGTTTTCAGGTTTTCGATGGAGAACTTTCTTATCTCGCCGATCCTTTTCCTTGAATTCTTGACATATTCTCCATCCATTTCCTCTGGATATTTCCATTTTTCTGCCAATATTTTAATTGATCCCCTTACTTCTCGTCCAAACACCCTTTCATTCGAGCTACATATCATGCTTTTTTGGTAAGCATTGCGTACCTCAAATAACATCAACGTTAGTCCAATGTCCAATTCATTTCTCGTATTGTTGTAAAACTTTCTTAAAATACTTTTTAAGGTTTGATGATGTCTCTCTAATGCAGTTGGGTCTCGGGGTGATAGGCAGTAGACAGTTTTTGTCTAACATCCAATAGTTTAATCATGTCCTGAAACAATTTTGATGTGAAATTTCGTACTCAGTTAGTCAGAATAATTCCCTGAATACCAAACTTGGTGAAAAGGTCCAGTAACTTTTCGGCGATTATTTTGACACTGATGTTCCTAACGGGTATGGCTTCTGGTATCTCGTCCCTGGGCACATCAGGGTCTTTCATCATTCTCGGTAATGGTCCCAAAATGCCAATCATCACCTGCTTAAAGGTTCTCCTTGTAATTCAATCGGGTGTAAGGGAGCTTTCATGATGTACGTATTACGCTTTCCAACCATCTGGCAAACGTAACATGCACGGCAAAACTGGTTCACATCCTTATCCATGCCAGGCCGGATAAAATGTTTCATAATCTTTTCCATCATCTTTCTTATTCCCATGTATCCTGTCTCATGCACTACGGCGATCCCCTGTCTTCTCAGGTGTGCGGGAATCAATATCTGATGGTATATGCGCCATTCAGCATTACCGGGGATATCAGTGGGTCTATGCTTCCTCATAAGTAACCCATCCTTGTGTAATAACAGGTGGGAGAGTTCACCCCCTCCGTCTCATCCACCACACATTATAATAATTCCGTTAACATCGCATCCTTCCTTTGCAATGCTCTCATCCTTTTCCGACTCACTTGTCCTACTTCTAATGCAGTGTTTTCTATTTCTTCCATGTCCATTACTTCCGTGTCTTCCAGTTCATTCGTATGCCCTACCTCTCCTCTTGAGCTCTCCCTGGAGCTCTCCTCTTGTGTACTATTAAGGGAAATCTCTTTTGTGAAGAAAGGTTCCAAGTTTATCATTCCTTCCGCTTCTCTGTGTTCTTCGACCCCTTTCTTCATCATAATCCTAGTCATCACAGAACTAGGAAACAGATATGGGTAATACTTCTCGAGTTCAGTCGTAGGACTATACTTTGATGATTTCTCCATTGCAATGGGACAATGCACAAAAGGTGCTCCACCAGCCTCATTTCCTAGTAGGACTTCCACTCCTTCGACAGCCAATGAATCCTTTACCTCAAAATCAAAATGACCCGTCACCAACTGGTATGACCGTTTCAAATGGCAAATAGGGATAACCTCCTCTCCTCTTATTCCCTTCAAAATGACTGAATCTGCTGCGAGAGACTGTTCACCAACGGGTGTATGCCTCGCTTCACCACACTGTGCTTACATAACCGAGTCGTGCAATATCTTGACTGGGATCAGCTTGCTCCCATCAGGAGCGGCTAACATACCCTCATAAATATACGGTTTAAAGGCATCCACTCTATATGGGGTTGTCCTCTCCATCATGTAAATGTTTGATTCTTCATCTTTGTATTCTGTGGAGTTGAATTACCCTTAATCATTTGGACAACTGCTTGCTGTTGGTTCAACCAAGAATCCTTACTAATATGGCCTTTTTTACCACACTTATAACAAACGATAATCATCTTCTGCTCGTCTTTCACAACACATGAAGGAGGATGATTCAACAATTGTTGTTGTGGTACTTCTGCTGTAAATATTGAACTTGTTCCCATAGTTAATGCTGAAGTGGTTTCTATGGATCGGCAAATAATTGACATTTGGTAAGAACGACGGTTAAAACTTCACATCCGAGGTTGGGTTATGACTGCTAATATTAAAATCTTCATTCAGCGAAGCAGCTCTCCCAAGTTTCTTCACCTCTCTCTGTCTCTCAAGAATGTTCGAATATGTTCAGAAATTCCTTGTAAATATTGTTCCAGCACTAGCAATTGTTCTAAATCAGCTATCTCTCTTACTTTTGCAGCCTTTAACCATCTCTGAAATCTTTATCTTACCTTAAAAGCGTAATCCAGGAAAGTCATTTTTTTCGTCCTTCCGCAAATTTCGGAATCTTTCAATATAATATCCAGGGCCATCTGATGCATTTGCAGAACGCTCTTCTTAACTTCCTGATACTCTTTCCTCTGGTTCTGAGTTAAGGCAAGATATGCACTGCCTCCGTTTCCAATAAGGACAATCTGCAATAACACAGGTCATTTATCTTTTGGCCATTCCATCATCGATGCGACTTTATCAAAATGATCAAAGACTCCCTGTAAATTTCGGTATCAATCTCTGTTCATCCCCCACATTAAACACTGGATTGTGCATAGCAGGGATCACACCTGTCTGAGTTGACGATTTTACTCGAGCATTCAGCTGTTCTAATTTCCTTGCATTTCTGGCAACTTCTTTTGCTACTTCTCTCTCCCTTTAAAGGTTTAAATGTTTAAAGTCCACTCTCAAATGGCAGAGGCAATGGATAGTGACATTGCCCTATCAAGCTGGACAATGCTCTAGAGACTGACCACATATATAAATATGATCAGTGCCCAAGCCCCCTCTCCATCCAAGCTAGGACCAGGGAGGGCCAGGCAATGGCTACTGATGACTCAGCAGATAGACCTATAGGCTTCACTAAAACCCCATCCTTAGCTCAAAAGGATGGTACGGTTGCAGATACTAAAGGAACTAACGACTCTGAGCAGGACACGAACCCCGTCTGGCAATCACCAGGCAGAGACGTTACCAATTAGGCCACAACAACCTGTCTTGCCTCTTCTCCCTCACTTTCTTCCCGTCTTGCATTTTCTCTTGCTTTCATTTCCCTTGCATGTATTGCAATTTCTCCTACCTCTTCCCTCTCTCTTTGTTTTCATCTTATAATTTTTCTTTCTTCTTCCCTTTCTCTATCTTACCGTTCCGCCATCATCTTCAACTTAATCAAATTCTCTCACGCTGCAATTCGTCTAATCTCAGCCTCTACATTCATTTCGGCCTTCATTCCTCCAGTTTGTGGGTCATCTGATACTTGTTTATCTACAAATTCTGCTTCAGCCTTCTCCAAAAGGTCGTGTGCTGCTGCAATATCTTCTTCTGGCAATTTACCGGAGTATATCAACGTTTCTTTGGATAGACAAGGGATTTGGGCTTTAATCATTTCACCATTTGCATGCCCACCACATGCCTTTAAAATAGCGAGCCACTGAGCTTCGGTGACATTAACTTCCAGCAATTCCTGAACCACTGGGTTTTCCAAAAACTCCTGTGCATATAAATGCGCCCTCTTGTATTTTACAAAAATTATACCTCTCCAAAAAAATATATCCTATCAATACACAGAATCCTATCAACACTAAACTGGCCAAACCTTCAATCAAAACACGGCCCTGTTATCACTAATATTTAAAACAGACTCACTCGATCTCAGGGTCTGGGCACCAACAAATTATATTATTACAAATAGCAGATTACATAAATTTCCAAGCTACTAAACTCACCTGCTTTTTATTATATAATCTGATACACATGGCAATACCTCTGAGCTCTGAGAATAATACACAACTCTCTGACGTTAATATATATGAAAACTGAATATTTAAGGCCGTTACACTCAAAACAAAAACTGGATGAATGCTCTATTTCTGCTATGTTCTACCTTTTTTTTTTCTAATCATTCAAAATACACAATTTCTATATATGTTTTTGACATATATAATACCTTCATTATATAAAATTCAAGTCTCTCTGTTCAAAAACTGTTTGATTTATTAGCAAAATTCATAGTTTTTCAAAACATATTAGGTACATTATCCTCCACTAATATGACACCAATTGTATTGAAAATCATACCATCAAATCTTCTTAATAAATCAAATAATTCTCTGTGACAGATTCTCAATTTTCCTTTCCCTTTTTTATGATTTTTTTTTCTGAATATTCTTCGTCTAGACGTAAAATAATAAAAAAAAAAGAGAAAAACGAAAATCAAAATTCTGTTTAAAAGAATGTGGGATTTTTATTCTTCTTTTTGATAATATTTATCTCTCCAAAATTGAACGATAAATAAGAGAGAAAAATGTACCTTAGTGTGAGTGAGTATGCTTTTGAGTTATGAGTTCCAAAAGATTTTCTATAAATTCTCGCTTTTTTCTTAAAAAAAAAATCAGGATAACATTATTTTGATAACCGCACTTTGTGCTTTTATTGTTTATCTCTACATGAAGGTTCCCCAAATGAAGTATTTAAACAGAGCATGCCTATAATGGATGGGAAAGCCCCATTTTTCAGTAATCCTCACACCAGTGGAGGCTATCAGTGGACATAGTACCCACCTCCAGTGCTATGGGATTCCCCAACCAATCCTCGGGGAGCTACCACTCCCATTGCCAGCCTTTTTTTCACCAGAGATGACCCCTTCACTGTCAAAGGGATACAAGTGTACTTACTGCAGTAACCTTTGGTACGATGGAAGTAAGTCCCTCTCGAACAATAATTTCCCTGTGAAGTTGGTACACATAAACATGACAGAAAAGTTGATGCCAAAAGCAGCTGTCACTGCAGGGAGGGAAGGCTTCCAGCATAGTGGTTTTGTGACATTACCAGAACAAGAAGCTGGTTCTGCCACTATAAAGATTATTCACGGTACCGGGGCACAAAAAAACATTCAGCATCGCTCGGTATGGCCATTCAATGAGTTCTCAGACTCTGAGGGGACGGTACTAGTTGGCTGTATATCGCATCAAGAGGTCTTGCCTCTGCATACTATCTACCTGGAGTCCTCCTTCAAGTCTGGGTTATTACAGGTGGCCATCATTGATAAAGAACCTATGCCAGGAGTAAAGATGATCTTTGGAAATTTTGCGGGTACTTATTGTAATTCCTCACTCCGACTGCATTCACATCCTGTTTTGAATAAGAGCTCAGAGATTTCTAAAGGATTGCATAATACAGTCCCAAGGCCACACATCCACAATTTCCAGGAGGAATTATTCTTGCACGTAGATGCCAATGGTCGAGGAGCAAATGCAGCGCTTCTGTGGAGAGGGTAGGATGGTATTGAACACCCTGTGGCTTATTTTTCTTAGAAAAAAACATATATATATATATATATTTTCTTAGGAAATGCCAAAGTAACACCTAAGTAGAGAAGATTGTGTTTGCCCTTGTACTCGCCCTTAAGTAATATAAGGGGTATTTACAAGTCAATCTTGGTTCCTATTATGGTGTTCATGTACCACAATCCATTTAAATTGCTTCACAGCATGAGGAACAAGAAGCTCAGATGGCATGATTGGCATTTGGTGTTGCAAGATCATCAACTGGAGATTCATCAGTTGCCAGTTAGTGAACACACCCAGACTGACCACTTTTAAATTTAGAGATGTGACTCTTGAAAAAGTTCCGTCCTTTTATCCGGAAGTTTATTCAGAAGGTGAGGTGGGTGTGTGTGATGTGTGAGAGCCACATCTCTTTAAATTGTTTGTAATGAAAAGAATTATATATATGTTGTATGTCTTGGTGGAAAAAGTTTTTACTGTATTCCTTATAATTTGTAAGATTTGTTTATTTGTAATGTTTGCCTCTTAAATTAGCTACTTAATCCTGGTGTTTATGTACCACAATCCATTCAAATTGCAATCTTGGTTCCTATTATGGTGTTCATGTACCACAATCCATTTAAATTGCTTCACAGCATGAGGAACGAGAAGCTCAGATGGCATGATTGGCATCTGCTGTTGCAATCTTGGTTCCTATTATGGTGTTCATGTACCACAATCCATTTAAATTGCTTCACAGCATGAGGAACAAGAAGCTCAGATGGTATGATTGGTATCTGCTGTTGCAAGATCGCAAGATCATCAACTGGAGATTCATCAATTGCCAGAGAGTGAACACACCCAGGCTGACCACTTTTAAATTTAGAGATGTGACTCTTGAAAAAAAAATTCCGTCCTTTTATCCAAAGTGTGATGTGTGAGAGCCACATCTCTTAAAAATGTTCGTAATGAAAAGAATTATATATATGTTGTATGTCTTTGTTTTTACTGTATTCCTTACAAGTTGTAAGATATGTTTATTTGTAAAATGTATCTATTTGTAATGTCTGCCACTTAAATTAGCTACTTAATCATGTTCATGTTGCATGTTGTGTAGTTATTTACTCTAAAGTTATAATAATTAGAATATAAATTTAAGCCTTTTCCCTACTCTCTGATCATAAGACTAGATGCAGCCGATGTTGGCCATTTCCTCTCCTTGTCTAAACGCTCACCCAATTTTTAATCCACAGCTACCCCACGAAAACGATGTGTCATCAACAACAAAGGGTCCAGAAAAGCCCGGAAAGAAGGTAACGCTTGGCACCAAAATGTGTGCGCCAATGCTTGACACACATAACCCAGCTAGGAGAGCTGTAAAGGGGTCATCACTGATCCCCAAGCTCGGAGGCCAGCGACTGCCCTTCGCCCTCAGAAAAACCCGAACCTCAGCAAGGAGCAGAAGCAGCTACAATTTCTCTAACAGGAGTCCACTACCTGAAGCCGCTCCTGCAGGTTCTTCCCATAGTGGCTAGCCATTGTGAATTTATGAATGTTTAATCGCCACCGTCGAGTAACACACGTGGTCAACCAAGCCTGAAGTTAAGTACAGTACTTGTGAGGATAGCAAGAGTTTTGCCAAACAAGGGAGGAAAGACTTCAGTTAGGTCTGGCAAGAGGAGATAAGGGGGGCCAGGTCAAATTAGAACAGTGGGCCCATGAAAGGCCGGTAATCACCGATAACTTGTCTAAGGACACCCGCCACGTGGGAATCAGTTATTTGTGAAGTATATATTTATTTATTTATTTTTTTTTTTTTATTATACAGTTAGCAGTAAGGCAAGGTAAGTTGTCTTAAAAAAATACGCCACTCTTGGGGAAACAAATGTTATTGTATTACCAATTTCGTTTGTATAACTATATTCTGGCTACAGCTAAATTTTTAGGAGAGTTGTCAATCTTTTTTTTATTCTTCTATTCCCGTTGTATTTGTAAGAAGAGGACATGTGGAGGGAACTAAATCCATTATATTTTTTATTTTGTTATTTTCTTCTCATTTTTTTGCGTTCGTAAATATATATTTCTATATCCTTTTTAGGGGAAGGAAGGGACATTAGCACAAATTAGAATAAAATTAATATGGAAATAAGCACATTCAATATATATATATATATATATATATATATATATATATATATATATATATATATATATATATATATGTATATATATATATATATATATATATATATATATATATATATATATATATTGTAAACGCAGGGAAGTTTCACGCAGGGAAATTTCACTCAGGGATATTTCAATCAGGTAAATCTCACTTTTCCCTGCGCAACTTTGAATGACTGTTCGTGGTAAATCCAAAATTTGTAATTAAATTTCGGTCACTAATAGAGGCGTACACGTTATCAAATAATAAGAAAATTTTAATGAGGAAGTTTCCGTCAGAAACAATAATTATGGGGGTCACCTTTTATATGTTAGTAACAAAAGAAAACAAAAGAACCATCGGTCCATCTCCCGCCACCCCTCTGTCAAGCGCTTGGGAAAGCGGCAGGTGGGTCTTTCAAACAGTACCAGGCGTTGGGAGTAGACGTGTTTGAGAGAATCCACATCGACGACTTTAAGATGGAATTATAATATAAGGTAAGCATCACAGTGTTCTGAGATTTATAGACGTAAAAGGGTTGTCAGGGTTGCTGTTTAAATAACAATAGCTAATTAGGGTTGTTAATATGATGAAATATAGACACATGAAATAAAGTGAGGGGGTGTGCTTGTGTTAACGGTGGCGTACCCTCGGTAGGGACTTGCCTGCAGCCCATGAGGGGATAGAGCTGGACGGTCTTTGCACTGGACACAAAAAAATTCGTTAGTAAAAGATGTTATCAAGAGGTCTTTATAATTTAAGGGGGAAAAATAGAGCTAGATAACATATGCCACAGATCGAATAACTATTTAGTGGAATTCTCTCATGACTTAATGATGTCTATTAATGCTTAGTGCATATTTCTTAAAGATTCGATATATAGCAGAACCAAGGGATTCACCCACCTAGTATTACGAATTTTGTAATCAAGTTATTATACCAGAGGTCTTTATTGGAAATATTGATAAAAATGTGTAACATGCAAGAATAGAATACAAAGGAATCACAATTAATGAAATTATAGCAATAGAGGTTTCCAATAATGTTGTTTGAAATGTGTAGAGAATAGGGTTTTCCTTTAAATATATATTTTTTTTAGATTAATTAAGAATTGTCATCATATGAATTTCTCATTGTATGTAATTTTTCCAGTGACCTTCGACTAAATAAATCCCTCAAAATGTCGACGAGTACTTTAAATAACCCACGAAGAAGGGCCGCCTAGCATATATATATATATATATATATATATATATATATATATATATATATATATATAAATATATTTATATATATATATATATAAATATATATATATATATATATATATATATATATATATATATATATATATTATATATATATATATATACATATATAAATATATAATATATTCATATATATATATATATATATATATATATATGTGTGTGTGTGTGTGTGTGCGTGTGATGTGTGTGTATATACATATATATATATATATATATATATATATATATATATATATATATATATATATATATATATATATATATATATATATGTATGTATATATATATATATATATATATATATATATATATCTCTCTCTCTCTCTCTCTCTCTCTCTCTCTCTCTCTATATATATATATATATATATATATATATATATATATATATATATATATATATATTGAATGTGCTTGTTTCCATATTTATTTAATTATAATTTGTGCTAATGTTCCTTCCTGTTAATGTTCTTTTGAATTTTAATCGTGGCTCTGTAAATAAATGAATGTAAATTTATATTCCCTTTATTTCATTGTGTCCATTCATTATTTGTGTAACCATAGTTGCTACTGTTTTATATTTCAACGTGTCATTTTAATTACTTGCCTTGTCGTAGATACTTTTCATTTTCTATTGTGTCTGTGGCCGAAAGAAAATACAAACTATTGCATAAACAAGAAATCCAATTATCTATGTACTGTCCTTGCCTGCTTGATAGAGGTTTAACTTTATTTTTCGTTGTGTTCGTGGTTGCAGAGAAGCGTGTGGGCATAACCTCATGTTGAACATGACCTCCTCGGAGAGAGCACGTGTTTGCCGCCTCCAACCTTAGAAATCTGGCTGGATAATGTGTTGGCGTGTCTTCACTACCCTTTTTCTTCGTCTTTTCTCTTTTTCCTTCTCTCTACATTCTTTGTCGTTTTATTCTTGTTCGCGTTGCCACATCCTCACGTAACAGAATATATTTATGTATATATATATATATATATATATATATATATATATATATATATATATATATATATGTGTGTGTGTGTGTGTGTGTGTGTGTGTATGTATGTATGTATATTACTAGAGATAGCTATGAAAAAAACGTTAGACTCTATTTACATATGTTTTGAGTAATTTAAATGCTAATGTAAGGTAAAACAAGAGAGGAGAGTCAGCAGAAGGTAAATCTGGAATAGACCCAAAGGAAGGACAGAGGAGACGTGCTTGTAAAATTTATTGAATGAAACAATACTGAAATCATGAACACTTTTTTCTAAAGAAAGAAACATAAGAAATGGAAATGGACATACCGAGATAAAAAAACGAAAAACTAAATGATTTTTATTCATAGTGATATATATAATGGTGAGAAGTAAAATTTGTTCAGATCTAAGGAAAGAAAGAGAAAAACTAATATAAAGAAAGAAAAAAATAAACATTCATGTACCAAAAGAAAAATCTTATGATTATAGTTTCGCAATACGAAATAGGTATCCTCGGGTATATAATGAAATGGAAGCAAGTACCAAAGAAAGGAAAATTAATTTCATAATATTTGCAATGGAATCGGCACAAGACATTTGGGGAAATGTTCATAAAAATTATCAAGATAAACTATCAAAAAAGACGAAAAAACTCATAAAAAATTGATTGGATGTGCGAGTAAAATTCAAGAGCAATAAACGGATTTTGAGCGAAGCGAAAAATCTATTTTTGGGTGAGATGGCCATGTCGTCCTGATGGAAGTTCCTATAGGGTAGCTTCCTAGGGTATATTACAACTACGGCAATATTCCCAGAGAATTTACCTTAAGGTACCAGAATTCTAACTCCTGGAGCGAGTATCCCTCGTGAAACGGATATCGCGACATATCAGAGGACGTATTCTAGACACGTCACATGGCAATCTACATCCTGGACAGAGATTTCGTCTCGTAGGAGGTGATTGACGAGATACGAATTCGGGAAAGAAAAAGGGGGAGCCGCTCCCAAGGCTTCCCTATCCCCCGATTCGTATGCGTGCCTGGCGCCAATCCTGGCGCCATCTGTATTCCTTGTAGCGTACACGAGGTGCTACAGATACTGTATGTAGGGAGGGGTCCTACAGCCCTTTCTTAGAAAGGCAAGGGCGGGTCCATCAGGACGACATGGCCAATTCACCCAAAAATAGATTTTTCGCTTCGCTCAAAATCCGTTTTTTGGGCTCAAGCCATGTCGTCCTGATGGAAGTATACCAGAGCATTACTGTATCTGTGGATTCTCAGAACGTGCCGTACTCCCCGGAGGTAATTTTTTCCCGGTCGACTAGACCTAGAGACCTAAGATGTTACCGTTATACATCTTTTCAACTAACTATAAACTATGTTAGAGCTTCCTGCCCCCTACAGGGAAGAGTCCTACTAGACTCTGGAAAAGTCTCGAAGAGTACATATATCTATGTACGAATACCAGGCAAGCTAATATAGTGGTCTCGCCCTATATTAAGTAAAGCATCTTCTTTCAGAGGGCAGATTCTCCAGGGACCCCACCTGTTGGTGGGTAACTCATTCTTGGCGAGAAACGTAGGATCCGGAAACAGGTTCAGTTCTTCCCCATCCAGGAACTGAACACGACCTGCCTCTCTCGAGAGGCTACAATCTCACTAACCCTGGCCCCGGACGCGAGTGCAAATTAGGAAAATAACTTTTTGTGTCAAATCCTTTAACGCACATTCTTCATTGCTCAACAGAGAAGCGAAATGAAGAACTTGTCTAAAGACCATGAAATGGGCTTTGGAGGTGCTGAAGGTCTGAGCCTAGCACAGGCTTTCGGGACTTTATTAAAGATCTCGTTACCTAGGTCGACCTGGAAGGCATATAGAATGGGTCTTGTCAAAGCAGACTTACACGCTGAAATCGTGTTCGCTGCCAACCCTTGACCATGGAGGTGGGGAAAAAAGATAAGCAGAAGTCTGTCAAGATCTCCTGCGTGATCTTCGCCTTGACAAAAGGCCACCCATTTTCTCCAAGATGACTCATATTGCCTTCTAGTAGATTTGCATTTATATTCCTCAAGGAAGTCTATACTGGCTTTCGAAATCCCGAAACGCTTTCTCACCGCTAGGGAGAGAAAATCATGAACTGCAGGGTCCGGGTTTTCTGTAATGAAGCGCAGACAGTTGACTTCTGGACTCGCTGGGTCAGAACTGGATCTGGTAGTGGTACAAACTTCAGCTACAGTTCCAATGCCAGGAGGAACCACACGCTGTTCGGCCACTTGTGGGCCACTATTGCCGCTACCCTTTGAAGGATCTCAGTTTGTTGAGGACCCTCAACAGAAGGTTGTGAGGAGGGAACAGATAAATCTTGGACCATCTGTTCCAGTCGAGGGACATCGCGTCCACTGCTTCCGCTAAGGGGTCCTCGTACGGGGCACGTACAGGGGCAACTTCTTGTTGTCTTTCGTCGCAAAGAGGTCTATCTGCAGTTCTGGGACTGATTCAGAATGAAGGAGAATGATCCTGCGTCTAAGGACCATTCCGACTCTATCGGTGTGAACCTGGATAGAGCGTCCGCTGTCACATTGCGGACTCCTTGAAGGTGAACTGCCGACAGGTACCACTTCTTCTTTTCCGCCAATCGGAAGACGGCCAACATCACCTGGTTGAGAGGTGGTGACCTCGATCCTTGTCGATTCAAGTATCTCACAACTACCTCGCTGTCTATTACCACTTTATGTGGAACGAATGACGCGGGGAGACTTTCTTTAAGGCAAGGAGCACTGCCCTAGCTTCTAGAAAGTTTTATGAGAAAGGTCTTGAATAGCCTGGACCAAGTCCCCTGGACTTTTTTCCGATGAGAGTGACCTCCCCATCCCTCCTTCGAGGCGTCTGAGTGAATCGTCACCGACGGGGGAGGTGGCTGAAGAAGAACCTGACTTCTTTAGATGTCTGGCTTGGGACCAAGGCCTGAGAAGAGTACTTAGCCGAAGCGGCTGGTCTTCTCAGATCTCTTCACGCGTTTGATGCATAACTTCTCCAAACTCCGATTGCATCCTTTAGCTGTGCTCTTAGCACTGGGTCTGTCACCGAAGCAAACTGGAGAGAGCGCAATACTCTCTCCTGCTCGTGTCTTGATATCCTTTCGGAATCTTGAAGTCTCTTGACAGAACCCGCTATCTCCTTCCTTTTCTTCGCCGGGGTGGAGAAATGGTGTGACAAAAGGTCCCAGTGGATCTTAGCCACTGGAACTTTTGAGATGGAGAAAGTCGAGACTTTTTCTGTTGATCTTGAAGCCTAGGTACTCTAGGAACTCGATCACTTGACTGGAAGCTTGCAAGCATTCTGTCTCGGATGCTGCCCACACCAACCAGTCGTCCAGGTAGGCTACTACCTGAATTCCCTTTAGGCGAAATTGTTTGAGAGCTACGCTCGCAAGCTTCGTAAAAATCCTTGGGGCTATGTTTAGTCCGAATGGCATGGCTCCGAAGGCGTATAGTCTTCGTTGTAGCCTGAACCCTAGGTAGGGGGAGAGTCGATGGCTAATTGGAATGTGCCAGTAGGCGTCTGACAAGTCTATAGAGACGGAATATGCCCTCTTGGGCAGTAAGGTCCTTATGTGTTGCAGTGTTAGCATTTTGAATTTGCAATTCACTATGAACTTGTTAAGTGGCGACAAGTCCAGAATGACTCTGAGCTTTTCCGAGTCTTTCTTGGGAACACAAAGCAGCCTCCCTTAGAAATTGATGGGCTTCACCCTTTTTCTCCAACCGTTCTTGAACGTACTCCTCCATAACGGGGGTAGAGTGTTGGAAAAACCGAAGGTACGGGGGTGGAGTGCTGTACCAGCTCCCGCCCAGTCCATTCTTGAGTAGGCTGTGGGCCCAGGGATCGAAGGTCCACCGAACCCGAAATTTCAGAAGTCTCCCTCCTACCGGTATCACCTCACTTGGACTGCCGTCCTGAGGTCTTGCCTTCCTGACCACGACCACCCCTGAATCCCCTTCCCCTTGAGGGGCGTCTAGACGAGCCTCTGGCTGCTCCTCTAGGCTTTGCTCGAAAGGAAGTAGACTGCCCTTCGAACGCTGGGGTGAATGCCGTGGACTGTGTCGACACGGCCTGGGGTACCCACTGAAAGGTGGTCGGGGTTTGTGCCACGATCTGGGGCACTGGGTGCAATGGCAATTGCAGTTGCTGTTGCTGTCTAAGAGGCTTGGCTGGCCGAGACGGTAGCCTAGTCCTCATAGTCTTCCTCTTTGGTTGAGGACCCTCATCCGGGGAAGACTTTCTTTTGATAGCCAGGCCCCACTTCTGGAGAAGGTTTCTATTCTCCAAGGCGGCTTTATCAACAACTTCTTTGACCAAGTCGGTAGGGAAAAAGGTCTTTTCCCCAAATGTTGGAGGAGATTAGTTTCTTTAGCTCGTGCCTCACCGTAGCCGAGGTAAACACGAAATCCCTACAAGCTCTCCTTGCCTTGACGAAGCCATAAAGGTCCTTCGTCACTGTGGCCAGATGAGGCTTGGCCACTACCATGAACATTTCATGGACCTTGGGGTCACTTGCCATCGTCTCGAGAGTAGTCTGAAGAGACATTGAGGCAGTCAGTCTTTCTTTTGTATCGAACTCACTTCGCAAAAGAAAGTCAGACAGCTTAGGGAGGTCCTTGCCGAACTGACGTCCGGCAATATCAGCCTCCAACTTTCCCACTGAGAACGTAAGATGGACGTCCTTCCAGTCTTTGTGGTCCATAGGCAGGGCCAGCGACAAGGGTTTACACTCCTCTAGGGAGGGGCAAGACTTGCCGGCCTCGATTGCTTTTAGTACAGCCAGAAACCCTTTCTGTAAAAGGGGGAAGGCTCTAGTAGGCGAGGACACAAAGGAAGGGAGCTTCCTATTCAATGCAGCTACCTTTGAGTTAGAGAAGCCCCTCTCTTTCATCGAGGATGAAAGTAGAGCTTGAGCCTTAGCATGGTCCATCACTATGACCTCCTTCGGCTCTGTCTCCTCCTTTGAAGCTGGTTCCTTCCTCAGCCGGACATAACAGTCCGGATATGATGCCTTGCTGGGCCAGAATTCCACCCTCCAGGGGAACTGAGCCCAGCTTATCCGAGATGACGATCTTTCCAGTCGTCATCGGCATGTGCTCAGCATACCTCCATGGGTTAGCATCTGAGCACAAGGGAAGGTCTTTCACACTGAGCTTTTTCTGGGGCCCATGTGATTCTGCAAGGCACTGCATTCGCAGTTCCATTGCAGCCGCCTTCTCCTGATTCTCCTTCTGCATTTGTTGGATCATTCCAACAATAGAAGAGAGGGCCTGTCCCAGCTCTACTGGGAGACCGGCCGATGTAGAGGGGCTTGAACTTCATCCTGGGCTTCTGCCAGGAGGTCTTCCTCCTGACACCCGTCCACATCAGACATCCTGTCATTTAGCTGGATGTCTTGCATCGCGACCGCGACTTCAGCATCCACCTGGATCTGAACTTAGGGGATCTCCTCTTGAGGCTGGGGAATTACTGCATCAGCTGATGCCTTATGGAAAAGATACGCCCTCATCTTCTCACTTGGAAGATAAGGGCCAGAAGTGTTCTTTTTGGAAGCCCCTTACCCAGGTACGAAGCTTCTTCCTAGCTATTTAAATGTCTCATTAATCAGGTTAGTGCACACAGTACTACCTGAGGGTCCCAATACCGGAGATCATCCTTGGAGACAGCGTATGCTGCGTGTCTCCTACAAAACTCATGTCCGCAGAGGTTCTTGCTGCTGACATTGCAGAAAGCACTTCCCCACTTCGGAGTGTCCTTCTGTAAAGAGAAGAAATTTCCATGAGTATCAAGTGAACTATGTATCACTGGATATGCATAGTATAGCATAACAATTCAAAAAGGAAAGACACACACTTGTGTTTCCCTCACAACCCATTGTTGCAGCCTTCCAGATAATAAAATCAAAAATGGTTTATCTCTTCTAGAGTAACCAATGCAAGGTTTCCAGAGGAAACAGGTGGAGCTCACACCTAAGCAATGATTTTAAAATCCTGGATAATAGACAGGGAAGAACTCAGCTTCCTATCTGAGGGCAACAGCAAAGGGATGTGCAAGAAAACACAATAGTGTTAGAAGATACAGTGCTGTACCAAAACCTTTACTATAGTTTTCTTCTTACTGTATATGCTATACAGAAGAATACTAGTACAGTATAGGGGGATGTGTGCCGGCCTGCCTTTGCCGGCCGGCACACACCACAACTAGCTTTAAAGTATACTACTTAACAGCTATAGGGCGGCAGCACTCTGGTTCAAATGCCTGTGCCGGTCGGCAGCAACTGCCGGCCGGTAACAGCCAGTGTTGGCCGGCAATGGCTGCCGGTCAGCAACTACACAAGGTAGTACCCAGCTGCCGGCCACACTCTTGGTGACCGGCAGACAAGGACTGACATAAGCCGGCCGGCAAAGGTACAAGACCGATGCCAGCCGGCAGCAAAAGAACCAGATGACTACACCTGCCCGGCTGCCGGCCTCATAGGCCGGCAGCCGGGACAGGTACAGCACTAGAAGAAAAATAGAATGGATGCCGGGATAAGAGTGTACACAACCTCCAAGCCCGGCAACCGAAAGAGTGCATATAAGGAAGGGGAGAAACTAATTCAGGCTTCCTTGACCAATGCCGTCCGGCTCTGCCGGCAGGCATGGATGAGGGACCAAGAGAGGTCCGGGCAGCACTCGAAAACATAAGACCCTTGCCGGCCAGCAGCTCTGCCGGCCGGCAATGGGCTGAGTCAATTCCACATCCCAACCTATACTAGGTCCAGAAGTAGAACGACGTACAGTACAGTAAGACCCCTGCCGGCCAGCTCTGCCGGCCGGCAAGGTACAGTACAGTAATGGCTAGGCCATTACGGAGATAGAGGGGGAAGGGACAAGAGGGTCCTGCCAACCTTGCTTTAGTGACAGATCACCCGCAGCCAAGAAACTTATCTTAGCCTAAGGGAGATCTAAGGGGAAAGGCCAGCAATACTTGCCAGCTTCCAGAGCACCAAAGCAAGGAAGGCGTTGCTACTCCCAAGGGAAGAACTTATCCTCCCCCGAGAACAGCAACAGGACTAGTCTGGTAGATCACAAAAGAAGGAATCATAACTACAGAAACCTTCGGTAGTGACC
>NC_090737.1:59792675-59817675 GCF_036898095.1 Palaemon carinicauda
TCGTACTATTGATTTAATTTTTACCTAGTGCTTTTATATTTGTGATTTTTTTATGAATAAAATTATTATACCAGGTGATTTATTCTTGCAATTATTGTAAATATCGATATTACTATTGCTAGTCATTTACTTTTTAACTTGTGATATTTATAATATGTATGAATTTTCTTTTGAATAAAATCATAAGAGTACGAAACAGCTATTTTCGCCTTTCAAACATATAAAGCTCAATAACAAATGACTTTAGTCATTTCGTGAAATGTCTGGTCACCAAATTCAGTCGTTTCACGAAAAGGCTGGAATTTTCAGTCAATTCATTTCAATTCATGAATTGACTGACCCCTACAGGCATTATATGAAATGACTAACAGTTTTAGTCATTTCACGAAATAACTGATTTCACAGTTTGACTGTAACATATATATATATATATATATATACATATTGGAGTAGGGAGACGCGTTCTGTTTTTTCATTCATTTATTTGCGCCGACGTTTCGTATCAGCTTGATACATTTTCCAGGCTGAAACGATTACAAGTTAATTGTGTATAAGTAAAAAGATACACACAACGTTTACCAACACCAAAATTAAAAAGCTTTTTAATAAATTAAGAATAAAAACAGAGTAAAAACAGAAACACAGAATAAGAGTGACGAGTGGAAATCCTCCACTCCTCGGGACCGAAGACGGAGGAGAAACAGGGCGGCAAAGAGGAAGCTTCCGAAAGTCATGGTGCCAGCGAATCGTAGTCCAGCATGTCAATCCAGCATAGAAGTATGGAGACAGGAGTAATTACTCAAGCATAAACATATTGGAGTAGGGAGACGCGTTCTGTTTTTTCATTCATTTATTTGCGCCGACGTTTCGTATCAGCTTGATACATTTTCCAGGCTGAAACGATTACAAGTTAATTGTGTATAAGTAAAAAGATACACACAACGTTTACCAACACCAAAATTAAAAAGCTTTTTAATAAATTAAGAATAAAAACAGAGTAAAAACAGAAACACAGAATAAGAGTGACGAGTGTATCTTTTTACTTATACACAATTAACTTGTAATCGTTTCAGCCTGGAAAATGTATCAAGCTGATACGAAACGTCGGCGCAAATAAATGAATGAAAAAACAGAACGCGTCTCCCTACTCCAATATGTTTATGCTTGAGTAATTACTCCTGTCTCCATACTTATATATATATATATATATATATATATACAATAATACAATAATACCTTGAGCTACGAGTTTAATCCGTTCCGGGACCGAGCTCGTATTTCAATTTCCTCATATCTCAGATAAATTTTTCTAATATAAAATAACTGAAAAAAAAATAATCCGTTCCCACCCTCAGAAAAGAACCCTAAAATCAGTATATTATAGAGGAAAAACATGTTTTTAATTGTTGTCATCAACATCATACACTAACAAAATAACAAGGTTTATAAACTGGTTATGAAATGTACCATTATTATGGAGTTCTTACCTTCGAGGAAGACGGTAGCGGCTAACGGCGGGGTATGTGGAGGAGGAGGATGAGGGAGAGAGGATGGGGAGGAGAGACTTGATAACATCACGTTCGGTACGCAACACTTTTGTAACACTACGTAACATAAACTTTACTTTAAATTCAACTTGAATGAATTTAGACTTTAAATTTAACTTAAATTAAATTATCTTACTGTACACACACTTAAAAATAAAATGTTAATCTTACATTACACTAAACTTAATTCTACATTTTGTTTTCATTTTAATTATTTTACTTTCTTCTTCTTCTGGCTTGGCTCTTTTTGCCTCGCTTTCACCTGCACTTTTTGACGGCCTTTTTAAAATGAGCCTATTTAGGGATGTTTGCTTTTGTGTCCCCATCAATATGTTGCGAAAATGACGCACGCAAGTGTCGTCACACAAGGCTAACGTACGACCACTCGCCAACTAGTCCGGGTGCCTCTTTTCCATAAAATTATAATACTCCTGCTACTTCACTAACATGTTTTTAATTTCTGCCGTAGAAAGGCGGCCCTCGTCTTCCACCTCCTCCTCGCTACTGAGCTCCTGCAACACCTCCAAATGTTGCATCACCTGGAACTTGATCAATTCCTGTGTCGTGAGCTCTTCCTGATGCTCCTCAACAAGGTTGGGTACGTCTTCCTCGTCTACCTCTAGCCCCATGGACTTTCCAAGAGACACGATTTCATCCGTCACAACAGGTTCGGGGTCATCAGGGTTGGTCGTATTGAACCCTTCAAAGTCCCTCTTAGCGACGGAAGCTGGCCACAATTTCTTCCACGCTCAATTAGGAGTTCATGTAGTGACACCCTGCATTGCATCGTCTATAATTTTCAAACAATGGACGATGTTGAAATGTTATTTCCAAAATTCCTGAAGGGTGAGATTGGTGTTGTCTGTGATATCGAAGCATTTCTTCAACAAATGTTACGTGTACAGTTTTTTAAAGTTGGAAATAACTTGCTCGTCCATAGGCTGGAGCAGTGGCATGGTGTTGGGCGGAAGATAAAGGACCTTGATGAACATGAATTCATCTAGAATGTCCTCTTCGAGACCAGGAGGGTGACCAGGGGCATTGTCGAGGACCAAGAGATATTTCAATGACAGTTTTTTCTCAGCCAAATATTTTTTGACTGCCGGACTAAAGGTCAGATTAACACACTCTGTGAAGAAATGCCGGATAACCCAAGCCTTAGCATTAGCGCGCCACATCACTTGCAGTTTCTCTTTCAAGATCCTTTGGCTCTTTAAAGCATGGGGATTTTCAGAGTGGTACACCAGCTGTGGCTTGACCTTATAGTCACCGCTGGCATTGGCACACAAGGCTAAAGTTAACCGGTCCTTCATGGGTTTATGGCCTGGTAGTCTCTTCTGCTCTGCTGTAATGAAAGTCCACCTGGGCATCTTCATCCAGAAAAGGCCAGTTTCATCGCAGTTGAAGACTTGTTGGGGGATGAAGCCATGTTGGGCGATAACCAAATCATAGGTTGTGATGAAGTCCACCGTGGCTTTCGCGTCGGAACTTGCTGCTACCCCATGCCTCAAACTCGAGTGTATCCCAGTCCTTTTCTTGAAATTAGCCACCCAGCCATGACTGTCTTTGGAGGTTTCCGCTGGAGTCGAAGTCTCCCCTTTCTCGGCTGCTTGCTTCCCTTTCAAGTCCTCATAGATTCGACTGGCTTTCTCGCATATGATTGTCTCGGTCATGCTATCTCCCGGCAACTGTTTCTCCTTTATCCAGATCAAAAGAATCCTCTCTATCGCATCGTGAATATCATTACGCAGCCTGGAAAGGATGGTTACTCCTTTGGAAAGCTTGGTGTTCTTTATAGCATCCTTCTACTTAAGGATGGTACATATATTCGATGTACTCCTCTCATAATGGGGCGCCAGCTCAGTCACTTGTACACCACTCATGTTTTGCGATTATTTCATACTTCATCTTCATTGTCATCATACGCTTTTTTTTCTCACTACCTTTGTTTGCACTCGCTTGCCATGGACCCATTGCTTATTCACTTAATTCTGCACTGATTCACGCAAAAAAACACGTAAAAAAAGCAAACAATACGGCCGATGCTCGGAGATAACTTTACGCGACGGAGATCTGACGGGAAACACCGAGTGATGCTGTCCTCGTGAGGAGCCTCTCGCACATGCTGCCACCTGGTGGCTGCATAGGGAACTATTGTACCTCGTATATAAAATTTTTCTCTTATCTCAGAATAAAAATTTGCTCGGAACTCTCCTCGTATCTCAATTTTCTAGTATGTTTGGTTGCTCGTATATCAAGGTATTACTGTGTATATATATATATATATATATATATGTATATATATATATATATATATATATGTATGTATATATATATATATATATATATACAGATAATCAAGAAGAAAAACTTCTATGAAAAACTAAACTAACTTTAGATGACTCTTAAGCAACGTTTCCTTAATCAACAGGACATTTTTGAAGGTTAAAAGAAAAAAAACATAAACCACCAGTAGAACTAGCTAGTATTAAATCCACATTGTTGTTTAATGACAAATTAAATGAGGAGGTAGATGGAGTAGCAATAGGATAGCCACCTGGATCAACCTTGGCAAATATATTATTATGTTACTGTGAAGAGGAATAGCTGTGTGATTGCCCTTTAGAATTCATTTTTTTTCTTTCTTCCCTACACAGGTGGACAATACATAAGTAGTTTTTAAAAACTCTAACAATGTAAACCAGTTTCCAACTAATTTAAGTTCAAAACATTATTATATAATTTACAAAGAAAGTGAACATGGGATACTTTACCCTTTCTCGGTGTCTTTGTTTCACGGAAACATAATACCTGTGAAACGTCATCTTTTAAGAAAATAAAAAATAGATAAATAAAAAACATTCAAAGAACTAAGTTTTCACTTTTTAAGTTCAGAGCAAATAAAAAATGTACAAAACTAGCACATTAAAGACTTTTTTCATAAATGTTACCTTGTATGTTCAACTTATCTGAGGTTTCCAGAAGAGGAAAATTTTCTTAAGTCATTCTATTTGAACAATGGGTTCCCTCTGAACCTCATTTATAATCAAGTTAAGCAGATTTTAGATAAAATTTACAATCAAAATTTAGTAATTCGAACAGCTAATAAGAAAAAAAAAAGTTTTCTTCCCATTTTATGGTTATGTTTCAGAGCGACTAAAAACTGACGTTATGAATGTTGAGTGGAAGTGCTATTCCCAAATAGATATAAAACTTATCTTAACAAACAAGCTCTCATTGGCCTACTTTTTTATATATAAAGTAAGCCTACCTACTCACCTGTCATATGTTGTCATGCATTCATGTGCACTCTGTAATGAGTGCTACACTGGAAACCAGTCTAGACAGCTTCAGTGTAGGATTTAGGAGCACATGGGAAGACTAGTGATCACCCAGAGACCTTTAGGTAGGAACTCAATTTCGTCTTTTTATGTCCATTGATTTAAATCTGATCATGCCACTTCCATCAAAAACCTCAAAATCACTGACACACAGAGTAATATCAGCCAAATGAGAATATTGTAGACTTTGTACACTACATTCTTAAGTCATAACCCAGCTTGAATGAGGGCTTACCTGTTCAGTTGCTAGTGACCCCATGATCATTTTTTGCGTCTGTTGGTTGCTGCTCTGAGTGGGTAGTCGTTATCTTCAACGAGTAATTAGGTTTTATTAGTAATGAAGTCTTTTATATCGTTTTAAGCCCATTGATTCGTTTGATTATAAAGCTTGTTGTGGCGTGTTTAAAAGTATATCTTCCTAATCATATATCTATGATAATTTTTATTAATTTCACATGGAATCAATTACATATTGTCATTTATTTTGTTATTAATTGTTAAGCTACAACCCTAGTTGGAAAAGCAAGATACTATAAGTCCAGGGGGCCCAACAGGGAAAATAGCCCAGTAAGGAAATGAAACAAGGGAAAATTAAATATTATAAAAACAGTAACATAAGAATAAATATTTCCTATATAAACTATAAATACTTTAACAAAAGAGGAGGAGAAAAAATTAGATAGAATAGTGTGCCCGAGTGTACCCTCAAGCAAGAAAACTCTAGCCCAAGACAGTGGAAGACCATGGCACAGAGGGGATGGCACTACTCAAGATTAGAAAACAATGGTTTGATTTTAGAATATCCTTCTCCTAGAAGAGCTGCTTACCAGAGCTAAAGACTCTCTTCTACCCTTACCAAGAGGAAAGTAGCCACTGAACAATTGGAGTGTAGTAGTTAACCCCTTTGGGT
Source organism: Palaemon carinicauda (assembly GCF_036898095.1). NCBI lineage: Eukaryota > Metazoa > Arthropoda > Malacostraca > Decapoda > Palaemonidae > Palaemon > Palaemon carinicauda. The sequence goes on from NC_090737.1 coordinate 59,798,474, forward strand.
GAAGAAGAAACATTTGGTAAAATCAGTGTTGTCAGGTGTATGAGGACGGAGAACAATCTGAAAAGAATAGGCCATACAAGTCGGTGCATGTGTAGGCAAAGGGAAAGAACCATAACCAGAGAGAAGGATCCAATGCAGTATTGTCTGGCCAGTCAAAGGACCCAATAACTCTCTACCAGTAGTATATCAACGGGTGGCTGGTGCCTTGGACAACCTACTACCTACAAGATAATATAACAAGATAGCTGTCAAATATATATAATGTATATTCACATATACTGCATTTACTTTATATATATATATATATATATACACATATATGTGAGTGTATATATATATATATATATATACACACATATATGTATGAATATAAATAAATATATATGTATATATATGCATATATATATATATATATATAAGTATATATACATATATATACAGTATATATACATATATATATATATATATATATATAAATATACATGTATATTTATATATATATATATATATGCGTGTGTGTGTATAAATATAAAAATATACCTATATATACACACACACACACACAAACATATATATATATACATATATATATATATATATATATTTATATATATATATATATATATATATGTACATATATATACATATATATATATATATATATAATATATACACACACACACACACACACATATATATATATATATATATAATATTGCACATTTAGACATTTTTTCCATCCTCATATAAACCATACATTGTTCATCGCCTATTATCTTGATTCTCTCTACCTCAGGATCAGAGACCCAACGGGGAATCAACTCAAATGTAATAACTTCTGGTCGGCCGGGTAATCGAACCCGGCCCCAAGAATCTATAATCTCAAGTTGAAACCTCCTTGGGGCTCTAATCCTGAGGTAGAGAGAATCCAGATATATATATATATATATATATATATATATGTCTATATATATATATATATATATATATATAATTTATAGCATCTTAATTAACCATTCAAAGCGATGTTTTGCAACAGCTGAACTACGATTTATACTGTATTAAAAGTATATTCATGAATGTGCTTTCCCGGCCCTGCTTCCCATTTATCAGTATTAGAATTTTATCTTTTCTTTTAGAAAAAAACTGACTCTTCATTTTCTGTGTTTTTATATTATAGTTTTTCCAAAACACAAAAATTATGCTTCATGTCTCTTTTATCTTTCCTTTTTAATCATTGGAACCGTGTTTTTTATTCTGTTTTGTCAGGATTTAGCCTCGAATACTCTCCTCACTTCTTTAGCCTCATATTTACTTGTTTTTCGATGGCAATTTACATACTCTTAAACTCCCCGTTCATAGCAAGCTCTTTTTTAGCTTTATTATAATTATATTTTAACATCTCTTCAATGGAACATTTTGTTCGGCTTAACATTGTAGGATTACTTTGTAAATTACTTTATTTAGTTGACTATCTCCTTTATGTTGCATAACTGAGTTATATTCTCTGAAATTCAATGTCAGTTTCACCGGATACTGTTCCGTATTGATTCCTGATATACAATTTTAAGTATATCTTCATCCAACTGTAGTCTTTCATCTCTTTACATATATTCTATGTAAATATCAAGATGATTTGAAATATTCTGAGTTTTATTCAAAATTTCTATTCATATTATATTTCATATCCAAAATAAATACCTCATTGTTTGAAAGAAAAAAAAATTCAGGGCCACATATCCTTCCGATGAAGTTCAAGGCTATCATCTTCTATAATTTTGTTCGTCTCTATTGTACAAAAATTCGCTACTTTTTTTTTAAGTTATTTGTTTTCGTGTATAATATCCTTTCCTGGGTTTACATTTTTATTTCTTTTTTTATTTTTAACTCATTATTTCCTAAAATAAACAATTCTTTCAATCATCGAATCTATTCAGAAAGAGGAAATCATCTGCTCCCTAGTTTGAAATCTGTTTTTTGTAAAGGCCTTGAAACATTTGGTGTCCTTCTTACAATCTCCAATGCTGCAATGCTCTAATGGTCAGGAAGTTCGTATGATTAACCTTGATTCTAGTGCTGCCTTTCACAGTGTTAATCAAGTGTCCATTGTTTTCAAAATCAAACTGTTTGGAGTGGGTGAGTCATTTCTTAGCATCATTATAGAATTTTTAGGTAATAGATCGCAGAGTTGTTGTTGATGGGCCCCATAGTGAGTATAGGAATTTGATATCTTGTGTTCCTCAGGGTCGTGTTCTTGGTCCATTACTTTTCATGCTATATACACATGACATGTGGTTTGACCTAGAAAACAAGCCTGTTTGATATGCAGAGGATGCTGTACTCTTTGCATCAATTCCATCTCCTCAATGAAGATCGGAGGTTCCTAAATCCCTTAATAGAGATCTAACTAAATTTAGTGTATGGGGCAAATTATGGGGCATGATGTTGAATCCTAACTCAACTCAAAGTATGATTGTAAGTGGGTCAAGGAGAGTGGCTCTTCAATCTCTGGTTCTCAGCATTAATTATGTTTCTTTAACTTTGTATTACTCTATTATTATTTTAGGTGTGATTCTCGGAAGTAGATTCACTTTTGAGAAACATATTAAGTCTGTGTCGTATTCAATTGTGAAAAAAAGGCTTATGAAGACTTTTAATTCTTTCCTTCTTCCTTCATTCGAGTATTGTTCTCCTGTCATGTCTTCAGCTACTGATTCTCATCGTCATTAGTTGGACAGGAACTTGATATCTATTAATTTTCTAATTCCTGATCTATATATTAATCTCTGGCAACGTCGTTCAATTACTTCGTTACGTATGTTGCATAAGATGTTTCATAATTCTGATCATCCTTTACATTCAGATCTTCCTGGATCGTCCCAACCTGTTCGTAATGATTGCCATGCAGTTAATTCTAATAGTCAGGCCTTATACATTATGAGGCTCAATACTACACAGTATTCTAGACATTTCTTTCCAGGTATGCCCAAGTTGTGGAACGATCTTCCTAGTTGGGTAGTTGAATTGGTAGAAGAGGCTGACGTAAACCTTTTTAAAATTTGTATTATTTTCTATCAAAATATATTTCAAATTTTAACCTTTTCTATAATGATCTTTTTAAATTCACATCAGTGGTGTCATTTCTCTGTTTTTATTCTATTCTTTCCAAGTAACTACACTTTTCATTAAGAATATTAGTTGTCAGATTTGCACTTATTTTATTTTTCTTCTTTCTTCCCTTTATCTTCAACCAGCTGTCTCAGCCATAAGGTTTTAACGTTTTTCCTCCTCGGAGGCTTTTTAGCGTTCTGATTATTCAGTGCATATCAGCCACTTATCATTTTAATCTTCTCTCGTCCCATTCTTTCGTTTTGCTTTGAATTAGGTCCACAGCTTTTGCAAGACCTGAATTTCTATTTAGATCTCATTAACACATTTTGTTATCGTGTGTTTCAATTCAATTATGTGAAGTATAATATCTAGTCAATGTCAAATTATATGTTTCATATCATTACAATAATTAACAATGAAATGCTGCATTAATGGCTGAGAGCATGATTGATTGACAGACTATGTCTGGGTGGGGGAAATGTCATAAATGACTATAGATCAGCAGTCTTCGTTATAATGCCGACATTTTTCCAAATGTAGTCTTCAAACGTTGTTGAAAAGATGACTATAGTTCAATTAAAAATGGCAATGTCAAAAAAGATAAAAAAAAGAATAATATAAAAAAATAGGAACTCTTGAAATAAATATAAGAGCAATATTCCATCACTCACACACACAAACATATATATATATATATATATATAGAGAGAGAGAGAGAGAGAGAGAGAGAGAGAGAGAGAGAGATAACACTTTTTTTATTATAAAAAAGGGGGAACTATGTGTAGATGCTACTTTTACAATACATATTTACATTATGTAAAATGCATGAAAGTTTTGATCATTCGTTTACTTCTAGTGACAGGTGGAGTTCTGGCAATATTGAAGGACAATATAATTAATTGATATATTTTAAGCAATATCGTATGGTTCACATGAGAAACAAGACTTATTACGTCGTGAAACCATTCTTCTATATCAATTTTTAGGATTTAAAAGCCAATTCCTATAAAAAAATTAAAACATCAACCTTGCAACGAAGAATTTATTTTGGATTCCCTTAGACGGAAAAGGTAGACTTGTAATTCTATAGAGTAACTGTTACTATTTCTCTAGCAACCTTTTTCATTCATAAAATTCTGTATCACTGGATCCTATTAGACGTTATAGCATTCACTTCTAGACATTGTGAATTTTACTTTTTTATATATTTCTTATCAAAGAAAACTTCTAGAATGGTTTAGAAATCACTCTTTTAATCAATAATAAACAAAATATTTATTATCAGAAAAGATTTTGAGGAACAAAATATAAAAAAAAGAAAAAAAATATCGAAATATACTTCCCTTTCACCCCACTAAAAATTATACCTGACTCCAATTAAGATCATCGTTGTTGGTCGCCTGAAAATGCCGGTTTTAGCCTTCCATGATTTGAATTGGTGATTTAATCATATGACTTCGTGAATAGTAAACTCGGTTCAACTCAGTAGCATTGAATAATTCTTGTTTATTCGTGCTAGGAACAACTGTTACTTAATTGCAGGTAAATATTTCAAATACTATTGAATTTATGATTGGATGACCATTGACATGCTTGGTTTTCAATATGGAAATCAAATTTGGCTATCAATGCATATAGAATCATGTAATAATTTTCTTCGGTTACTTAGACATGTGACGCTTAATATAATTTTACCGTTCTTCTTTATATTTCAGAATCACAATTATTTTCTAAAAGAAGCAAAAATTAAACAAAAATTCGAATGCAGGTCCAGCAAGTCTTTTGCGTAACCCCGATCGATATTCATTTTTAGTTGTTTGTATATTATCTAATATCCACAGGCTTTTTTCTATGAAAATATCTGTATAGCCTTAAATCTTTTCCACTTTACGCTGGCTTTCATAGATGAACTAAAGACTAAAAGTATATATATCCATCACTAAACCTCATTAAGCGGAGATGTTATGAAGCCTTATTTTTATACAAAAAAGGATATCGTCAAAGGACTAAGATGTCTCTCGGTCAAAAGAGATGAAAAAGAAAAGTAAAGACCCATGGACATAAAAACAGAATGAAGTTCTATTTCAGTATCTTACATTGCTTACCAGCAAACACTACCCACACAAACACACACATGTATATATATATACATATATATATATATATATATATATATATTTATATATATATATATATATATACAGTATATATATATATATATATATATATATATATATATATATATATATGTATATATATATATATATATATGCGTAAAAATCACAGGAAAACGTGATGATCAGATGTAGAAGAACCACAGGGAAAATGAAAATACGAAATATACACTTAAGTCCTGACTAGTTTCGTGATACTTCCTCAGAGGAAGTATCACGAAACTAGTGTATATTTTGTATTTTAATTTTCCCTGTGGTTCTTCTGCATATATATATATATATATATATATACGTATATATATATATATATATATATATATCTGAATTGGGATATCTAAACGTGGTGAAAGGGTTCGCATATCGCTTTGCCCAGTAAAGCTATACTAGTCAGGGCCGCTCATATTATGTTCCCCACTATCACCAATATGCACTGGCCAGCGTGGTAATGCAAACTGGCTAAACCCTTAACATGAATGAACATGTCTCAGGCCTTTGTTGCATGGCTATTGAACTTTTCAAGACCAGGGAACTATGGTTTGATTTTTTAGCTTCCTTTTCCTGGAAGAGATGCTTACTATAGCTAAAAAGTCTATTGTACCCTTATCAAGAGGAAAGTAGCCACTGAACAATTATATTGCAGTAGTTAACCCCTTGAGCGAGGAATCCTGTGAGAAATGACCACTCGCTAGGGAATAGCTTGCTTAGTTCAAGAGGATTGGGAACCCAGATTAGGCCCACATGATTACGTATTTGGTACTTTTTAACTAAATTTGGTATGTTGTCGGGTATCGAGTACAATTGGTAGACTACATCTAATTTTGAAAAAGCCAAATTTTGGTACTTTTCACTCTCTTTATTTTGTATATAATATAGATCTATGAAATCTGACTTGAAATAATCATATGGAGGAACGTGATAAGCATTCTTTGTCGGCTCCTACGGGGTGGTGATTTGTCCGCTACGGTGTTAATATATTTATTTTTCTTGAGGTCATTATAGGATTACCTTTTCCGTTTATCCCCATTAATCAGAGTCCAAGTGTTTCCTGGGAGGAATATACTAAATGGATTTTTAGATCTTTCTGGAGATTATCTCTTGATGAAGCACTACTACACTTTTAATTACGCGTACTTGTTTTCACGTTAATTTATATAAAAAAAAATGAAAACGTCTGCGTTTATATAGGCAGAGAGAAAATGTGAGAGAGATATACAGAAGTTAATAGAATTATTAGAAGCTACTTAAATTACCCTTTATCCATATTTTCCACCTTCATTTTTTCCTATGAAGAGAATTCATAAAACTTTATATTTTTTTTTTACCTTTTGTTTCAGTATCTATCTATTATCAGAATACAAGATACTATTGCACGAGTAAGGCAGAATACTGTGTGGTTTTAAAGATAAAATATACTATGAAAAAGTTGAAATTTAAGGAAATCATGTTTTGGTGAATGAAAATGTGAAAAGAAAACCTAAAATAAAGAGCAATGAAATGCATAATATTACAAAGTGGTGAAATGCAATCAGTTTATCTTTATAATATAAAAAGTGCTCCGATCAAGGGACGAAGTATGGTATACTGTACGTGTCTAAATAGGCGAGTCACCCCCATCAGCATGCTAGACCGTTCCCACACACGTACGAGACTGGCGGGCCATACCACGGCCATACTGGCAATCGTGACGGGATTGGCCTCTCTGGTCAAACATGCTGAGACAAGGTCTATCTATACCTTGTTCTGAGAGGATGAGAGAACTGGCTAGTTCGCGCCAACTGCGATCAAATGAGCGTGCCAATCCTCTGCTTGTATGGCCTGATTTAGTAGGAGGACAGGAGAGTATGAAAATAATAGGGCCGACTATTTGGTCTATGTGTAGGCAAAGGGAAAATGATCCGCAATTAGAGAGAAGGATTCAATGTATTACCGTCTGGCCAATCAAAGTACCCAATAACTATCTTGCGGTAGTATCTCAACGGATGGATGTGTGTGTGTGTGTGTGTGTGTGATCTTTGCCTACGGGCAAAAATAACATATTGGTATTTTTTTTTTTTTCGATATTGCATAAACGAGATTATTACACTTGTATAGCAAGGACACCAGTAGACGGCGAGCAGAGCTATACAAACTCGTCATAAAGCAAGAAGTGCATTCTGCCTCCCCTAATATGCTAACATTGCTAAATTTGTGGAAATCTCCATCATGAAGGGATACATATTTACTCATTTAAAAAAGTCATGATACTTTAATAAAATTAGTACACGCACTGTACAAGATCGAAAGTTCATTTAGTAAGTCTATATACAATATGGCTCTGTCCAGGGTCTTGGGATATATATATATATATATATATATGTGTGTGTGTGTGTGTGTGTGTGTGTGTGTGTGAGTCTTACAAGGCGCTTATTTAAAGTTCAGTACTCCAGTAGGAAAATCATACATTGAGAGGGCTTGTTTTAAAATTCACGCTAAAATATATGAAAGCCAAAAAAATTATGTAGATAATTCATGAATATACAAAATAAATCTCATTAATAATGGTCGTGGGAAGAACAGATTTACTGCCCTTGACTTTACAACGACATTGTTCTAAGCTGATGAAAAAAGTATGAATGAATAAACGGTACATGGCGGCTATTCAAATACTCATCAAATGTTACTTCTATAGTCATTCAGTACAGAAGACAGGAAACTAATGTTTCAAAAGAATTATTAATTCAACCCACAAAGTATGGCATATTTATGTAATTTAACTATCTTATGTTGCTTTCCTCCTCTGAAAACGCAGTTTGGAAGGTTTGTTTGCTGAATTGTGTTTATTTGATTGCGCAATAATCTTTACGTCTAGTTTATTCGAAAAACAGACACAGTATGAAAGAGGTTTGGATATATATATATATATATATATATATATATATATATATATATATATATATATATATATATATATTGCAGTACCTTTGTGAAAGCTTTTCTGCTTGACAATTTCTCTAAAAAAATACATTGTATGTATTAGCTTATATTGCTTGACCTTGTGACGGGCCGAGAGAGGGTTGTGAACTCAAAGGCAGGATGCAATCAACTGAGTTTTATTGTTATAGAACACTCTCCTTTATATAAAAAACCTCAAGGCAACAGGACATAACAAGTAAACAAGACAGACAATGTTACAGAGGAAACAGCAGACATGAATTTTCATGTTCGTTTAGTGCAAGGGAAGAGCGAAGATACAAGCATAATATATGCAAAAGGAATTATGTACAATTGTGTGACACACGGTTGGTACATGGCTCCCCCCCTAAAAATGACATACTGTATATGTTAAATAGGGCGCCCTGATCTGGAGAGGCGAACTGTAGGCAGGTCATCTGGCAGAAGATAAGCAGGTTTTAGAGGATCAATGGAGACCCAGTCTTCTTTGCCCCGAATGTTTAGTAGGAATGCTTTCGGACTGGGTTGGATCACAAGGAAAGGGCCCGTGTAAGGGGCGTTAGTGGTGTCTTGCTAGTGTCGTTGTGCAGGAAGACGTGCGTTGCAGAGTGCAAGTCCGTTGGTATGTGATGCTTCGCTGGGGGCTTGTAAGTCTGGCGGCACAGAGTAAATTTTCCCACGACGTGACGTATGCGCTGGAGATCGTCGGAGGAGGTTGTAGAAGGAAAAAATTCGGCAGGGACGACCAACGGGTCGCCATACACCATTTCAGCTGCCGAGACGTCGAGGGCGTCTTTAGGAGTGATCCTTAGTCCCAGGAGGACCCAGGGAAGCTGAGTAAACCAGTTGCAATTCTTGCAGTGGGACATCGAAGCTGCTTTGAGGGTGCGATGAAAACGTTCAACCATTCCATTGGCAGCGGGGTTGTAGGCCGTTGTCTGATGTAGGGTGATGCCCAGGAGATTCACCAATGACGTCCACAATTGAGAGGTGAAAGTGGTTCCCTTGTCAGAAGTAATATGCTCAGGGATACCGAATCTTGAAATCCATCCAGAGAGTAAGGCAGATGTACATGAGGCAGACGCTGCAGCTTCCATGGGAATGGCTTCAGGCCAACGAGTGGAGCGGTCGATGACGGTAAACAGGTAACGATGTCCTTGTGATGTGGGTAGGGGGCCTACAACGTCGACGTGAATGTGTGCGAAACCACGCGGAGGTTGAGGAAAGGTGCCCACTCCTGAATCCATGTGTCGATGTACTTTGGAAGTTTGGCAAGAAGTACAGGCGCGGACCCAATCCTTAGCATCCTTAGAAATGCCGTGCAAAATGAACTTTGCCTTCAGCAGCTGTGCAGTAGAACTGCACGAGGGATGTGAAAGGCCGTGAATGAAATCAAACACCTGTCGGCGCATGGGAGCAGGAATCCAAGGTCGCGGTCTACCAGTACTGACGTCACAGAGGAGGGTGGTGTTGGAGTCTTCGAGGGGAAAATCTTCCCAACGGAGGGACGTGCAGGATGTCCTACAAGCTTGATACTCTGGGTCCTGTCGTTGGGCTTCAGCCAGGGCGTTGTAATCCAATCCCAGTTGAACGGCAGCCAACGTGTTTCTTGACAGGGCATCGGCAACGGGATTCATTTTCCCAGGGACGTATTGGAGGGTGCAATTGTATTCAGCCACGGCGGAGAGATGTCGGCGTTGACGGGCGGACCAGGCGTCAGACTGTCGAGTGGAGGCGTGCACCAGAGGCATGTGGTCTGTGCGAATGACGTAGGGCGTACCTTCTAAGAAATGGCGAAAGTGACGGACAGCCAAGTGCACCGCCAGCAATTCTCGATCGAAGGTAGAATAACCCGATTCTGCCTTGGACAGTTTTCTGCTGAAGAAGGCCAATGGGCGGGGCGAGCCTTTGACCACCTGCTCGAGTACTGCACCAATAGCGACGTCGCTGGCATCGGTGGAGAGAAGGAGAGGGGCGTGTGGGATAGGAAAAGTGAGAGCCGCAGCAGTTGATAGGGCCTTCTTTGCATTGCAGAAGGCTGCTTCTTGAAGGGGACCCCACTTCAGGTCCTTTGGCTTGCCCTTGAGGGAGGCGTAGAGGGGAGCAAGAGTGGCGGCAATGGCTGGCAGAAAACGGTGATAATAGTTGATCATGCCCAAGAATTCCTGCGGAGCTTTGACGGTCGAGGGCGCGGGGAAGGGATGGACTCCTTCAGGAGTGATACGGTGCCCTAAGAACGACACTTTGTTGGCGCTAAAGGTACACTTGTCGTACCGGACTACAAGGCCGTTTTGTTGCAGGCGGTCGAGCACGATGCGCAGGTGACGGAGGTGTTCCTCTTTTGAGGAGGAGAACACAAGTATGTCGTCCACATAACATACACATAAAGGGAGGTCCCCTAAGATGCCATCCATGAGACGTTGAAACGTTTCCCCAGCATTACGAAGGCCAAAACAGGAGTAATTGAAGGTGTATGTGCCAAATGGAGTGGTGATGGCGGTCTTGGGGATGTCTTCTGGGTTCATAGGCACCTGATGATACCCCTTCAGGAGGTCGAGCGTAGAGAAAACCTTCGCTTTGTGCAGGTAGGAGGTCACATCGGCAATGTTTGGGAGGGGGTAGTGATCCGGTTCTGTTTGCATGTTGAGGCGCCTGTAATCCACGCACGGACGGAGGGAGCCGTCTTTCTTCAGACGATGTGTAAGGGTGACGACCATGGGCTGGAGGCCTTTTGGCAAAGGCCCATTTTCTCCATTTCGGCGAATGTCTGTTTGGCGGCTGCCAATCGTTTCGGTGCCAGACGTCTGAATTTTGCGAAGACTGGGGGTCCCGTCGTCTTGATATGGTGATAAATACCGTGCTTGGCAGGAACCGTGGGCGTTTGGCGAAGTTCTGGACGGAAAACTTCCGGGTACGACGTGAGGAGGTGGGCGTAGGCATCCGTGGGTGCGCTAATGTGGAGAGCGAGGTTAGAGGGGGCGGGTTGAAGAGGTGTCGACAAGTACGAGTCTGCATCGACCAATCGTCGGTGGGCGACATCGACCAGAAGGTGGAAATGAGAGAGGAAATCCGCACCGAGGATTGGCATTTTGACGTCAGCAACGAGAAACTTCCAATTGAATTTACCGTTTGCGAACGATAATGTGAGGTTCTCGTAACCGTAGGTGGGTATCGCAGATCCGTTGGCAGCTACCAAGCGGACGTCGGCAGATGTAGACAGACTACGTCGTGCATTGAAGAGTTTCCTTGGCAAAAGAGAACGACAAGCACCCGTGTCTACCAAAAATCGCATGCCCGTTCCTGCATCCTGTAAAAAGAAAAGATTAGAAACATGGGAGGCCACCGCCACAAGCGATGGCCTACTTATACGTTTTTTGGCCACTGACAATCCTTGGCACATTTCTTCGCGGTTGCCCCGAATCTGAAGTGGTAGTAGCAAAACTGCGGCGGATGGGAGGTAGTAAGTGGCTGTAGAAGTCGTTCGTTGGGGCGCTAGCGATTGGTGGGTGGTGGACGGCTTTGTCGCCGCTTCGGCACGTCACGGGGTAGGCGTGTATGTCCTATGGCATTCATGTCAGCTTCGGTTGACGTTGAATAGGCATCCTCGTCGTCAGAGGTGGAGGCGTTGATGGAGGTCTTGAAGTGGCAGTCCATAAGGGCGTCGGCTTTGGTCATCAAATCCTTTATGGGTAAACTATCGACATCGGGTATGGCAGCGCGTACAGGTTCGGGTAAACGGCGTATCCAAAGGTCACGAAGTATATTCACCTCACGAGGAGAGCCGTCTGCGGCAGGTTGAAGGCGAGCGATACTGGTCATTTCCCTGAGGGCAAGCGAAGCCCTTTGGTCCCCCAACGGTTGTTGCGCGAGCTGAAAAAGCTTTGCTATACGGGCGGCTGGCGACGGCAAGTACTGCTGCAGAAGGTATGTTTTGAGGGCGTCATACGCTATTGTGGTGTCTCCTTGTTCACAAAGCCAGTCGGATATTTCTGGGAAGGTGTCCTCGGGTATCGCCGTGAGAACATAATCCGCTTTGGTGGTTGAGCGAGTCACGCCCCTGATACGAAAGTGGACTTCTGTGTGTTGAAACCAAGCAAACGCTTCTCCGCTGGCGAACGGTGAAAGTTTCAATGGGGCGGCCGCAGCGCCAACTGCTGTAGTAGAGTCCGTCTCCGTCATAGTACCAACGATGGAGGGGCGAGGGAGGTGGGGGTGGAAGGCAGTGGGAGCGAGTCGACTTCCGGGGTCACCAATGTGACGGGCCGAGAGAGGGTTGTGAACCCAAAGGCAGGATGCAATCAACTGAGTTATATTGTTATAGAACACTCTCCTTTACATACAAAACCTCAAGGCAACAGGACATAACAAGTTAACAAGACAGACAATGTTACAGAGGAAACAGCAGACATGAATTTTCATGTTCGTTTAGTGCGAGGGAAGAGCGAAGATACAAGCATAATATATGCAAAATGAATTATGTACAATTGTGTGACACATGGTTGGTACAACCTCTTCTAAAAATACACGAATATCTGAAAACGATTTGTAAAAACACCGTTTTACGCTCTTGAATATTGCACTAGAAGGAGAATGAGCTAATTGGGTCGGTTAGTCTACAATTTATATTTGCAAACCTTGAAGATAGAATCCTAACCATTGGACAAATTTCTATAAACTCTTTTCTTATAGTGATTACTTAGAAAAGCCATTGGTTTATTGATTTATCTAATTTTCTCTGAGCTGAATAAATGGAATTGTGTTGTTATAAAAAAAAAAGTTTACTCCATCTATTTTGTCAACAGATATGGAAATAGAAGAAAAAAGTTCTCCTATGCACAATCCAATAACCTGGTAACATAATATGAATTTTCTAAAAAAAAAAAATGGCTATGATTGATAACTTATTGATATCTACAGACAAATAGAATTTATATCGTTAAAACGAAACTAACACTCAACCTATTATAATGTTCGTGCGTACTATGAGAGTTTAGTTATTGACCATACAAAGATAGACCATATATGTTATGCAATTTGCTCATGTAAAAAACTAGTCATATCTACATTTATATTAGATAATATAATAACATAACCCTCTTTGCGCTTCCAAATATCGAATATGAAGTTTTGACTTTCATGGAAGCTGATTCCTACTATTCAGAATTTATACATTTTGTGAAATAACATTATTTTTATTCTGACCAAGTATCATTCGATAATACATTTCTCATTGTGCTATTGTCCCTGTGGGAGCTTAAGGGTTTGTAGCAACCTGCGTTTCAGACTATGGTTGCAGCTTAGCTATTATTTTTATTATTATTATTATTATTATTATTATTTTTATTATTATTATTATAATATTACAGAACTGATGACCGGGCCAGAGAGTGACTGATATTCGTGGCTCCTAGCCTTTGGCTCCAGTTCAGATCCCAAGCGTTGTTGGTGGCTAGATTGTCCGGTTTTAGCTTAGGCTTTGGGCACAACTGGCCGTACTACCAGTTATACGGGAAAAAATTGTGGGAAATCGTGGGTGTGACGCAAGGGGCACGCAACAGTCTTTGACCTCATAGTCCGCCATTTACCAGCCGCAGAATCGTCATTCGCTGCACTAAAATGTTCTGCGGCAGTCAAGAAAATTTGTAGTCGCAGACAGAATGCACGTCTGACGCAAGTAAGCCGTGCGTGTGACTTACGTGCAACTTACGTGCCGTAGGATTTTATGTGGCATGATCTCAGCACATTGGTCGTGCGTGTAATTTGCGTGTAACTTGCGTCACAAGTACGATCTGCGCACGTTTGTCATACGGAATTAAAGGAAGTACGTGCAGATTCTGCGGCTGGTATACGGCGGTCTACGAAGTCAAAGACTGTTGCGTGCCCCTTGCGTCACACTCACCATTTCACAAAAATTTTGCCTGTATACTCACCGTAGCTGGTAATACGACCAATTGTGCCCAAGGCCTTGCATCGCAGGAGTTCATGGCTACGACTGAAAAATTCCCAGACACGTATGGCTAAAAAATTTGTATGGGGAGTTTGGCCCAATACCTTAATAATGACAATGTAGAAGATACTAACTTTATTCTGCATTACATATGCTTACTACTTGTGGACGCTTGAATGTTAAATCTCTCTGAAAATAGTGTTTGAAGCAAAATGTGAGGCGAAAAAGTTAAAACAGAAATTGTAGACTGTTTATAGGTCAAGGAAACCTAATATCCCTTCTCATATTTTCTCTATCATGTAAAAATCTAGTCATATCTACATTTATATTAGATAACATAATAACATAATCCTCTTTGCACTTCCAAATATCGAATATGAAGTTTTGACTTTCAAGAAAGCTGATTCCAACTATTCAGAATTTATACATTTTGTGAAATAACATTATTTTTATTCTGACCAAGTATCATTCGATAATACATTTCTCATTGTGCTATTGTCCCTGTGGGAGCTTAAGGGTTTGTAGCAAACTACGTTTCAGACTATGGATGCAGCTTATCTATTGTTATTATCATTATTTTTATTATTATTATTATTATTATTATTATTATCTTTATTATTATTTTTATTTTACACAACCGATGACCGGGCCAGAGAGTGACTGATATTCGTGGCTCCTAGCCTTTGGCTCCAGTTGAGATCCCAAGCGTTGTTGGTGGCTAGGTTGTCCGGTTTTAGCTTAGGCCTTGGGCACAACTGGCCGTACTACCAGTTATACAGGAAAATCTTTTGTGAAATCGTGGGTTTGACGCAAGGGGCACGCAACAGTCTTTGACCTCATAGCCCGCCATATACCAGCCGCAGAATCTTCACTCGCTGCACTAAAATGTTCTGCGGGAGTCAAGAAAACTTGTAGTCGCAGACAGAATGCACGTCTGACGCAAGTAAGCCGTGCATGCGACTTACGTGCAACTTACGTGCTGTAGGATTTTATGTGGCATGATCTCCGCACATTGGTCGTGTATGTAATTTGCGTGTAACTTGCGTCACAAGTACGAGCTACGCACGTTTGTCGTACGGATTTAATGGAAGTACGTGCAGATTCTGCGGCTGGTATACGGCGGTCTACGAAGTCAAAGACTGTTGCGTGCCCCTTGCGTCACACTCACGATTTCAAAAAAATTTTGCCCTTTTACCCACCGTAGCTGGCAGTACGGCCAATTGTGCCCAAGGCCTTGCATCGCAAGAGTTCATGGCTACGGCTGAAAAATTCCCAGACACTTACGGCTAAAAAATTCGTATGGGAAGTTTTGCCCAAGGCCTTAATGATGACAATGCAAAAGATACTTCCTTTATTCTGCATTGCGTATGCTTACTATTTGTGGATGCTCGAATGTTAAATCTCTCCGAAATTAGTGTTTGAAGCAAAATGTGAGGCGAAAAAGTTAAAACAGAAAATGTAGACTGTGTAGACTGTTTATAGGTCAAGGAAACCAAATATCCCTTCTCATATTTTCTCTATCAGTATCGTTTTAATTAACGACATGCCATTCATTTGAAATTCCATTAGTGAATATATTCTACCTCTCTCTTCTTAATTTTCCATGAAATACTACACTGAAAAAGTTTATGAAGCTTCCAAGATATATATCAGTTACGGGGAGATTATTTTTATTCTTCTATTTTGCTGTTTTGAATATTTTTTTTTTTTTATCCAGAGAGGAAAAATATAATTTAGAAATACTGGATAAATATTTAAGCTCTCAAATGTTCCATACCTTTGATAGGTAAGTAGTAGGTTGGCCAGGGCACCAACCGTCCGTTGAGATACTACAAGTAGATAGTTATTGGATCCTTTGAATGGCCAGAGAGTAATGCATTGGATCCCTCTCTCTGGTAACGGCCAGTTTTTTTTTTTTCCTACACATA
Source organism: Palaemon carinicauda (assembly GCF_036898095.1). NCBI lineage: Eukaryota > Metazoa > Arthropoda > Malacostraca > Decapoda > Palaemonidae > Palaemon > Palaemon carinicauda. The sequence continues at coordinate 59,814,565 of NC_090737.1, forward strand.
CACCGAATAGTCTGGCCTATTCTTTACAGATTCTCGTCTTTCCTCATACAACTGACAACAAGGAGACTACTAAACACTTCTTCACCCTAGGGGTTAATTACTGTACTGCAATTGTTCAGTTCACTTTCCTCTTGGTAAGGGTAGAAAAGACTCTTCAGATATGGTAAACAGCTTCTCTAGGAGAAGGACACTCCAAAATTAAACCATTGTTTTCTAGTCTTGGGTAGTGCCATAGCCTCTGTACCATGGTCTTCCACTGCCTTGGGTTAGAGTTATCTTGCTTGAGGATACACTCGGGCACACTATTCTATCTGATTTTTTTCTCTTCCTCTTGGTTTTTTAAATAGTGTGTTGGGCAGGCTTAATAGAAGGGCCATGGATGCCTGGTGGTATATCAAGAGGTTGTCATTTCCTTATCTGATTATTTTTCTTCTTAAAACCATCCTTACTGTCCTCCCTTCAGTTGATGTGGCTATCCTGGAGGATGTTTAGCCTTGCATGGTGTATCGGCTCCTCCATGTTGACCAGTTTTTCCGACTTTTTACTATAATCTATGGGTTTGATCAATCACTTTATTTATAATTCTATCCATATTGTTTATGTTATAATTCTTGTTAATTTAGTCTTTAAGTATGATGTCTCTTTTTTATTACTATTAATTCTCATGCTGTCTGGAGATATTGAGCAAATTCCGGAACCAGCAAGTCCTAGATTTTGTCAATGTCGTCTTCTATATTGCAATATTCATAGTCTTCATGCAAATATTCAAGACCTTACAGTTGCGTCCAGACAGTATGATATTCTTTTGTGCTCAGAAACTTTGGTTTCTAATATGAGGCACTCATCTGAGCTCCTTATAACTGGTTTTAAGAAGCCAATAATGTTGAAACATGATTCCATCCCTAGGGCCAGGGGAATGGCGCTGTATATTAACACCAAGTACCCTGCTTCTCAAAAGTCCTGCTATGAATGTGGATGTCATGAGATTCAGGTAATAAAAGTTTGTGACATGCATAACAACTTTTATTTGTGTTCGATCTATTGGAATCCAGACATATCTTCGATTGTCTTCTTACCATTATGGCTAAGATACAAGAAGATGATAGAAAGGCTTTTTTTTGTCTTTGTTGGTGATTTTAATGCTCACAATAGGGAGTGGTTAAGTTATATCTCTCCTACCGACCGCCATGGGTTAAGAGCTGTAGAATTTGCCTCTGAATCAGGCTGTGAGCAAATCATAAGTGAAGCTACTCACATGTCTGATAATTGCTTGGACCTTGTATACACTAACTCCCCTGGCGTTATAACAAGTAAGGTTGGTTCTCCAGTCGCAACATCTGATCATGCCTTGATTTCATTAGTAGTGAAGAATAATCAGTCTATCCTTGATGTATCATACTCTTGTTAAAATTATATGAAATCTTAAGCAGACTGGAATGAAATTTTGCATGATCTTTTGTGTTTGAATTGGTCACAATTGTATAGTAGTATTAATCCTGTTGTCCCTTTGAATTAGAATCTAGTCAACATAATTGATAGGCGTATCCCGTATCTTAGGTATCGAGTGAAGGATAAACCATGGTTCAATGATAATACTAGACGTGCTTATTTGGTGAAGCTATAGGCCTATCATCTTTGGAAGGTTAACAGATCAGATTTGACCTGGAATAACTATTCTCAGCATAGAGCTTTTGCTCACAGATTTTATGCCTTAACTGAAAAGGAATACAATTTAACCACAATAGAAACCCTTTCTGGTGAAACTCAAGAACATAAATGGTGGTCTACACTTAAATCTGCACTCTTTGGTGTAGATGTAACAGTTCCTCCTTTACTTAAACCAGATGGCTCAGTCACTCACTGTCCAAAGGAAAGGGAACCCTTTTGGCTGATGTTTTTGACAGTAAGCAGGGTAATGAGAAACTTGAACTTCCTCAATCTTGTTTTCCTGAGACTTAACTAACTAGTTTAGCTTTTCGATCTCGTGAAGTTAAAGCTCTGTTGATGGACCTTGATACTTATGGAGGTGTGTCCCAAATAGTATTTTCCAAATAGTATTTTTCATTTGTTTTTCATAAAGACTGCAGATTTCTTAGCTCCAAGGTTATCTGTTATTTTGCGCAAGTTAGCAAGAAAAGGAGCTTTTAGCACTTGTTGGAAAATTGGTAATGTTACTCTTTTATGTAAATGTGATTTTGGTAGCTCAAGTCTAACTGATTACTGCCCAATTTCCAAAACTCCCATATTATCTTAAGTTTTTGAACGTCTTTTGGCAAAACGTCTTAATAGGTTTGCTGAAGGTATTCATCTATTCCCTAGTTTACAATTTGGTTTTCGTAAAGGCCTTGGAGCATGCGATGTCCTTCTTACAATCTCCAATGTTGTACAGAAATCACTTAATTGTGGTCAGGAAGTTCATATGATTGGTCTTGATTTTAGTGCGGCCTTTGACCATGTTAATCATGAGGCCCTTGTTTTCAAACTCAAACAGTTGGTAGTGGATGGGTCGTTTCATATCATTATTATTGATCTTTTAAGTAATAGATCTCAAAGAGTAGTTGTTGGTGGGCACAATAGTGAGTATAGGAATGTGATATCTGGTGTTCCTCAGGGTAGTTTTCTTGGCCCATTACCTTTCATGCTATTTACACATGACATGTGGTTTGGTCCAGAAAACAAGCTTGTTGCATATGCAGATGATGCTACTCTCTTTGCATCAGTTCCATCCCCTGAATGTAGATCCGAGGTAGCTGAATCCCTTAATAGAGATCTAGCTAAAATTAGTGCATGGTGCAAATTATGGGGTATGAAGATGAATCCTAACAAAAATCAAAGTATGATTGTAAGTAGGTCAAGGACAGTGGCTCCTCAACATCCGGATCTCAGTATTGATAATGTTTCTTTAACTTTGTATGACTCTTTTAAAATTTTAGGTGTGATTCTCAACAGCAAATATACTTTTGAGAAACATATTAGGTCTGTCTCTTCTTCAATTGCACAAAAAAATTGGCTTATTGAGAAAGTCTTTTAAGGTTTCCGGTGATCAATCTATTCTGAAGAAGTGTTTTAATTCTTTCATTCTACCTTGTTTCGAATATTGTTCTCCTGTCT
>NC_090737.1:59825175-59832675 GCF_036898095.1 Palaemon carinicauda
CCCTTTACACGGGCCCTTTCCTCGTGATCCGACGCAATCCGCAAGTATTTCTACTATACATTCGTGGCAAAGAAGACTGGGTCTCCATAGATCGTCTAAAAGCAGCTTATCTCCTTCCAGATGACCCGCCTACAGTTCACCTCTCTAGATCAGGACGCCCTATTTAACATGTACAGTATGTCATTTTTAGGGGATGGACCATGTACCACCCGCGTGTCACACGAGCATATATAGTAACGACATTTCACTTTTTTAAATATATTATTCTTTGAATCTTCTCTCTCCCCTCGCACTAACAGCCACTTGTTTTAACCTCTCTGCATATTTCATTGTTAACTGTTAACAGAACCAGTTGCCGGTTTGACAAGAGATAGCATGTCTGTCTTTTGTGACCTTCTTACCGGGACCTAGTGTGTATATATACTCGATGTGTCGTAATAAAGTCACTCAGTTGCTTTCATATCGCCTTTGAGTCACAACCTACTTTTGGCCTGACACAATGTAAAAAATATACCAGACTAATCGGTGCATGTGTATGCAAAGGTAAAGTGAACCATAACAAGAGAGAAGGATACATTGTAGTGCTGTCTGGCCATTCAAAGTACCCCATAACTCTCTAGTGGTAGTATTTCAAAGGGTGGCTTGTGCCCTGGCCAACCTACTACCTACTAGAAGAGTTTAAAGACTCTAGCCTATATGGCCAAGGACTATGAAGCGGAAAGTAAATGAAGAATGTAGAATTAGTGAAGAAAAAGCTCAAAATAGAGACAACAGGCGAAATCTAACTAAGGGGCATGATTGTGAAGATTTGGAACCTCTGTGTTATAATGCAGTGTTCAAATATTTCAAGCTAATGTCCCATTTTTTTATGATACTTCATTTTAATCTGAATAGCTTAGATTTGAGGTTAACAACAAAATCTAATAAAAAATAGTGTTGAGAATTGAACTAAATTAAATTATTTCATTGAATTTATATTCTTAATAATGATATACAGAATACTTTTAAATATTCCATGATGCAGTTGCCATAGTAAGCATGAATTCAATCTACAATTCAGAGAACCATTATTGATGCTTTGAAATTGTAAAATAATTAATTTTACCTTTAACGAAACATAATTTTGTCTTTAGGCTGATGCATTGTAAGCACTTCCCAGAGGCGCTATGATAATTTAAACAAATCAAAATAGTTTTTGATGTTTTATCAACAGTTTGCGTGACCATTATTATAATCTTTTATATATTTCCCATTTTCATCTACAATTTATGTTGAAACTGTGCTTAGGGCATTGTTTGGCTGACTTTCCAATTTTTTAATACAGGAGAGAGAGAGAGAGAGAGAGAGAGAGAGAGAGAGAGAGAGAGAGAGAGAGAGAGAGAGAGAGAGAGAGAGAGTTTGATATATATATTTTATAATGGAAGTTATAATATTCAAGAAAAAAAATTATGTCTCTATTTATCAAACTAATGGGAAAAGCAACTGGCACAGGGCTGTTAGGCAGCCTGCAAACAAACATTTGCTGAAATGGAGAAAATGGACCTATGCCAAAAGGGTTGAAGCCTATGGTCATCACCTTTGCACATCATCCTGAAGAAAGATTCCACTCTGTGTCCTTATAGAAATTACAGGCGCTTGAACATGCAGACAGAACTAGATCACTACCGTCTCCCAATTATCACCGTTGTGACATACCACTAGTAAAAAAGGCTAAAGTTTTCTCCATGCTTGATTTCATGAAGGGGTATTATCAGGTACACAAGAACCCAGAACAGAACACCTAGATTGCTATCAAGTCCACTTTGGTACACGCACCTTCAATTACACCTGTTTTGACCTTTGCTTTGCTGAGGCTACGTTTCAATGCCTCACCGATGGCATATTTCAGGACCTACCCATTTGTGTATGTTACGTGGACGACCTACTTGTGTTCTCTTCCTCCAAAGAGGACCACCTCCGTCGCCTATGCATTGTGCTCGACCGTCTACAACAAAACAGAATTGTAGTCCTGTACAACATGTGTAACTTCGACGCCAATAAAGTATCGTTCCTAGGGTACCGCATCACCTCTGAAGGAGTCCACCCCCTCCCTGAGAATGCATCAGTCGTTGAGAACTTCTCAGCGTTCTCAAACTTTTCTGCATGACCAACTATTATCACTGTTTCCTGCCAACTATCTTTGCTATGATTGCACCCATCGATGACTCACTCAAGGGAAAGCCAAAACACCTGAAGTGGGTCCCCTTAAAGAAGCAGGCTTCTGCAACACAAAAAATGCCATCTCAACTGCTACTGCTCTCACTTTTCCCATGCAACATGCACCTCTCCTTCTCTCCACTAATGCCAGTGAAGTCACTATTGGTGAAGTTTTCGGGCAGGGAGTCACTGGCTAGCCCTGCTCATTGGCCTTCTTCAGTAAATAACTATCAAAGGCAGAATCCGGTTAATCTACCTATGACCACGAATGGCTGGCAGTGCAATTCGCTGGCCGTTAATTTTGCCACTTCTTAGAAGGTACTCCTTTCGTCATTCACTTGGACCACATACCTCTTTTAGACATTTTCACTCAACAGTCCAAAGCCTAGTCCGCCCGTCAACACTGACATCTCTCTGCCATGGCTGAATGCAATTGCACACTTAAATACGTCCTAGAAAAAATTAATCCTATTGCCGATGCGCTGTTAATAAACATATTGGTAGCCAGTCTCCTGGGATTAAATTACAATGCCTTGGCAGAGGCCCAATGAAAAGATGCAAAGTACCAAGCATGTTTGATATCCTGCACATCCTTCCACTGGGAAGACACCCACCTCAGCGACTCCAACGCCTCCTTCCTGTGTGACGTCGCTAGTGGCAGACCTTCACCCTGGATACCCTCATCTATGTACCAACCGATTTTAGATTTTATTCAAGGCCTTTCACATCCATTGCGCTGATTTACTGCACAGCTACTTAAGACGAAGTTCATTTAGCACTGCATCACTAAGGATGCTAACGACTGTGTCCCCACCTGTACTTCATGACAAACTTCAAAAGTACATCGCCACACAGACTCAGCAGTTGGCACCTTTCATCAATCTCAACGTCATTTTATCCACATTCACTTCAAAGGTGTATGTCCCCTACCTACATCCCAAGGACATCATTACCTGTTTACCATCATTGACCTCTCCATTCGTTGGGTTGAAGCCATTCCCCTGGAAACTGCAATGTAAGCCTCATATACAGCTGCCTTACTTTCAGGGTGGATAGTGAAATTTAGTAGCCTTAAGCATATTACTTATGACAGGGTTTCCACTTTCAAGTTTCAATTATGAACATCATTACCAAATCTCCTGGATATCAACCTACATCAGACAACTGCCTACAACACTGTTTTCGAGGGAATGGCTGTAGATTATCATCATACAATCAAAACAGTTTTGATGTCCCGTTGCAAGGACTTAAACTGGTTTGTCCAGCTTTCCTGGATCCTCCTCAGAATAAGGAAAACTCACGAAGAAGCCCTGGATGTCACGTCAGCTGAAATGGTGTTTAGTAACCTGTTGGTTATCCCCGCCAAAAATTTTCTTAGTCTACAACCTTCTCCGATAATCTCCAGCACCTACGTCTCATTGTGGGAAAATTTACTGCATGCCATCAGACTTATGCCACCCATCAGAACAACACATATAGACATATCTGCACTCAGCAATGCCCGATTGCCTGCCCAAAGACATTAGCAAGCCACAGCTAGTGCTCGCTTACAGGGGCCCTCTACTCACACTCCATCGTTCGTGGACATCATTCTTATTTAACATTCGGGGCAAAGAAGGCTTTGTTTCCATGGATTGCCTAAAACCTGCATATCTCCTGTCAGATAACCAGCCTACAATACCCCTCTCTATAGCAAGGAGCCCTATTTCACATGCATATGATTTTTAGGTGGGGCCCCATGTACCTCACGTATTTCTAACATGCGCATATAATGAATTGGTTTTGATTTTTTATCTTATCACCTGCTGAATCCTGCACTGCTGATAGATCAACCATGTTATCATGCTAGCTCATGATTTGGGATGTAAGCATTTTTGTGACGTTTTTGCGCACAAGTCTCTGTGTATCAACTCGAGGGGTTTTTGATAAAGATTTAGTTGCATTCACCTCGCCTCTCATTAACCACCTAACTGGCGCCTTGCACAATATCCACATACTTTGAGCTATGATGCTAGAAGTGTTTAAAATGTTCTATTCTATTTAGAATTTCATTAAAAGTCATTATTGTGAATTGTTTTTAATATGAAATGTCATCGTCCCAGGTTACTTTTCCACGAAAAATTGAACCATTAGTTGTTTATACTGCAAATGTATTTTTTGATGAACAGGTTGACCTTAGTCTTTTTTTAATTTACATATTAACAATCTGTTTTAATGTTGTTATTGTTCTTTAAATAAACTGAACAGCCATTTGTAAGTTCCAGAAGTGGGGTGTGTGATAGGAGTATCACCCAAAAACTCTCCAGAATTTAAATAAATTTGAATGATCGGTACAAGTTCCATTTCTATGCCAATTGATTAAGGACACCACACCTCATCTGAAACTACTAAGTAAGAATTTAATTTCTATTGGAAAGATAACTTAAGAATGAGGTTAATTAATACTGAATAAGGTTTTAATTAACATGGTATGTATAAGTGTGAAACCACTGGATTTGTAGATGGTGGTCATCTGAATATAAATCACCAACTTAAGAATGGAAGTTGAGTTGGGAAGGATACTTAAGGGTTGGTCAAAGGTCATGCCACATCCAATGACTCCGAATGAACATCCTAATCAACATGAAAGGTTTAAGTTTCTTTTGTATGCCTATTTATTATTGACACCATACTTCATCCAAATATGCAATGTAAGAATGGATCATATGGTGGAAATATAACCGAAGTATGACATTAATCAACACTAATTAGGGTTATAATTATTATGTAAGGTACAGGTACAAAACCACAAGGGATTTGTATACAATGGTCATTTGAATATAAATCAACAGACTAAAACTGGAAATTGAGGTGAGAAAAAAGCTTTAGAACTGGTCAAAGGAAACCATGGCCAATGACATGGATATTGTTGAGACTGGTGTTATGATTTTGAATCACCAACTTAAGAATGGAAAACTATTTTGGCATAAATGAACTTAACAACAGTGTAGTACCAAAACCAAGTAAACATGTACCCAGTTAACTAACATTATAAAGTGCAAGATTTAATTAACATAAGACTCCCCATCCTCATCTGATGACGAAAGGTCCTCTTCTTAATCTGAATAGGACAGCTGGAAGTCCATATCAGATTCTTCTTTATTAGCTTCCATGTCTGGTACTAATGCATCTGTCAGCTGGGGGCTAGTGAACCAAGAAATTCATATGACTGATTTTGGCATTCCCAACCATCATCTCTAGTAGGATATTACTGGTTGTTAGTAATGTGTGCATTTGCCCACATTCTTACAATAAAAGATGCTCGTTGGATATGTTGAGAATTTTTTACATTACAGGGTTGAATCACAAAAGCATCACTGCCTCTTTAATTTCTTCATTTGGTCTATGCTTGTTGACCTTGGAATAAAGTACTTCTCAAATACCTGGTGCCGATATACTACCAAGGATAAGACTGGCACTATGTCTTCCCATCAAACATCCTTGCTGTGAAAGATTTAGCAGCTTGTGTAGTCTTTTCTCTCACATTTACTTTATTAATTTCTTTAAATTTGGTTTAAATGGGCTTACCATGCCTTTCCTGACAAGTGATGAACTCTAATCCAATACTGTGAAGGAGTGGAAAACAGGCAGGGCATCGGAAAGCTTGTTTCCTATTGTCTTCCCTACATCATTTTGGTTTATATACCTCATGTCATTTTATAATATTGTATCAGCATCCATTTATATATTTACTTGAATATTTCAGGAATGATGGACCAGCATGATAGCAATATCTGCGTTGGATTCTCTCACGACCACATTCTTGACAGTTCAATCATTCATAGATTTTATGTGAGCACAAATTAGTGGGCCCGCTTCTTCGAGGTATATCTTTGAGTCTTCAACGACTCCTCTTACTGCTAAGCCTCCTTGTAAATAGAAGTGAAAGCAGACCCTAAGATAAGAGAGTTACGTTTAATTACAGTTGATTGGTCAGTCATAATGCTCTGCCACCATTCTACCACTAGGAACTCTGGAAGTTCCTCCTTAAATGATCTGGATTGTAGGAAGACACCAATGTTCTTTGGACGCTTTAGCTCATCACCAGATAAATCATACTCACGCTTCGTCTTCTCACCAAGACCTCTCCTAGTTCCTTCACTCCCCTTGATAGACAGAATAGGGTTTGCGTAAAAAAATAGTATGTCAACTCAGCTTCCATTACATTTTAGTTAATCGCCGAAAAATACCAGCTGCTATACTACCATACATTCCTGGTGGATGGTATGTGGCGGTCCTTAGGAAGAAATTTCCATCAATGGCAGTCACATACACAGTTGGGTTAGCTTATTATACGACTCTATCTTCCAGGATATGGAGAAAACCGATCTTGTCTGTTTTCACCATCAAGCCCACAGAGCTTCACACTGAGAGGGCAATTGTCCTTAGGGGTTTAGAAGAGGACATGTTTCAAGTTCAGATCCTCCTTATAGGCTAGTAAAAGCAGTTGTCTCAACAGATCATGCGTACACACCAGGAAGCTACCCATTTCTGTTTGCTTCACTTACTTGACTTTCAAATCTCCCTGAATGTAAGAAGTCTTTCCCTTTTCACCGACTTTTTGAAGTTGGTTGGGTTTTTGAAGCATTACTTAATTAACTCCTTGTTGATCTTTTTCCTTTTTGATCTTCATCCAAGGAGAAATTCCTTAAAAGATCCACTGTGTTACTTTTCCTGTTCTGATATTAAACAAACTTGGGGATAATTCAAATATTTTCATAAAATGTTTGCAGCATCCCTTTATTTGGTCAATGATCTGTTATAAATTGGAAGTATCTATTTTGATTCATAATCTGTGCAATTCTGCAGTTGTATCTTCATGTTTCAACATTCTGGCCAACTAGACAGTGTCTATGAGGGCAGCATGAGCAGACTTAGTTATCATCCATCATAGATGTGCACTGGATTTATTGGTGGAAGATGTTAGACCTCTGTATATCAATTCACAGTTTGCTCCAATGGTACACCCACTGGATATATGCTGAAGGACATATCTATTCTCTTGACGTTGAAGGCCCCATTTTGTAGAAGTCTCTGATGGCCAGGGTGTTTATTGACAATGTTTATCAAATCCAATTGGAATTTTGGACAGCCAATGGGAATTACTTATATGCTTTATTGTAGAGAATAGTTATATCTCTGGAGTGAGAGCATTTGGAAGTCATGGCTGTAGTCAACATTTGTAACACTGAAGTGAGCTGTTGCCTCATGTTTCCCAGTGTTTGCCTCATGTGTGTCCTCATCATACTTTGTAACACATGACGT
>NC_090737.1:59837675-59842675 GCF_036898095.1 Palaemon carinicauda
ATATATATATATATATATATACATTTATATATATATATATATATATATATATATATATATATATATATATATATATATATATATATATGCGTACATACATATGTGTATATATATATATATATATATATATATATATATATATATATATATAGATATATATATACATATATATATGTATATACAGTATATATATATATATATATATATGTGTGTGTGTATATATATATATATATATATATATATATATATATATATATATATATATATATGTATATATGTAATGTATATTAATATATATATGCATATAGTATTGCACCTTCCACATCTTTGTAATTATTGTATATATTTTGCCTGACTGTTTTCTACTGTATACCACTTTCCTTTGTCCTTTCCCAGAAACTTGTTTGCCTTGTTTCACACTCCTTGTTCTTACTTGCTCCGCCCATCCTAAATTTCTTTGACCACTAAATGTAATTTTTAATTAGTCTCCACTCAGCAACTAAACCAAGAACTTTAGTGTCCGGCAGAGAAGCATTCCTCTTTACTGTGATTTATCTATAACCTAAGTATAAGTGATATTGTTGTAAGGGTGTAATAGCCAATTGTGCTTTAATTTCAAGTGTTCTCAATTTCTTGTGTGATAAAATTTCGAGACGTATGCCATTTGTCGTTTGTCATTTGTCATTTGTCCTATTGAGTCATTCCTGTCCTTTATGGCCTTTGTGTTCCTTTTATATGGAATTTAAGTTTAATTGCAATGTGTTTTAAATAATTTTGCCATTATTATATTCAAATCTTGTTTGATCGTATTCTCATTCAAATACCTTTATTTTATCACTTTTATGGTTCATTGAACCCACTTGCTAAAATAGTAAATTACCCTTCTCCCTCACGACTGTAATAATATTATGGGGGCCTGTCCGGGATCTTCTTGGTAAATTTTGTGTGTGTGTAATAATTGACAAACTCGTTAAGAATTAGTTGTTTGTTTATGTAGTTGGTGATTCTTTATTCAACCTTACGTGATATAAACATCCTGAGTTATAGTTTTTTAGGTGAATGTTTTAGTGTTTGCTAGACCGCTGAAGAATCTATTTCTATTGTGCGTATATTTTTTGGTGGCCACTTCTGTTTTAGTAAACGACTGCCGGTAGCCTTGTTATGGTTTTCACCCCCTCCTCTCATAACCGAGATTTGGTGCGCGGGTTAAAAAGTTAATCTGTTGTACCATTGTTAAAAATTCCTTTCTCTCGAATCATTTGTGACTTTCACATGCTTATAGCCTTTCCCTGGGTCCTTAGATACCAGTCTCTTGCGTTATTCATTTTCTGTAATGTATAATGAATCTTGTTAACACCTCGACATATGTATGTGAAGTTACCTTTCTAATCAAAGTGTAGTAAGTTACGGTTGTTAGCTGAGCCATGGTACTTCCTTTTGACTTCATTTTGGTTTGAACCGGGAGTAAAATACTTCCAGTGCGTCTCATTTATTCTCATTTTCCCGTATCTAAAATGTTTTGTGTATAAATATTTGTATAATCAGTTATTATTTATGTGTGGTTTATGGTTTTATGCGTGGTCAATGCTTAACTAAATTCGCTCGAATTTAAGAATTGTAAAATTTTATTTCAGGTGTTTACATTGTTCCTGAAGTTTCGTTTTTATTTACACAATGACAAAGTTTGATACTCAAAATTTTTTTGCCGGATCCTTCCTCTGAATTGCATACCCTTACCGATGCAAGGATGTCTGAATTAATGGAAGTAGCGAGGCATTTAGACCTAGAGGTAGGTTCTAGTATGCGTAAGTTTGACATTAGGAAAGTGATAGTCCATCACTATATGCGTGTTGAAACCTTGGGTGACGAAGCTAGGCAGTATCTTGTTCCAGAAACCCCTTCCCTTACAATTGAACAAAAGCTAGAGTTTGAACGTCTTGCAGTCGAGCGTGAAAAAGCTCAGTTAGCTTTAAGATAGGAAGAGTTAGCTTTGCAAGCCTCTGAAAAGAGACGTGAATTTTTTGAAATGGAGAAAGCTAAGTTAGAATTTGAAGCTAGGGAAGAAAGAGAAAAATTGAAAGAAAAAGCTAGGGAAGAAAGAGAAAAAGAAAGAGAAAAATTTGAATGGAGAAAGCTAAGTTAGAATTACAAGCTAGGGAAGAAAGAGAAAAAGAAAGAAAAAGCTCGGAAAGAAAGAGAAAAAGAAAGAGGAAAGTTTGAAATGGAAAGAGCTATATTAAAATTAGAAGCTAGTTTAACTATCAAGGTGGAACAAGAGAGGGCTTCAACCAATCTTCAGAATAGATAAATGGAACAAGAGTTATCTCCTTTTGACCTGACTAAAAATATAAAGTTAGTTCCCTTATTCACAGAGTATGATCCAGAGGATTATTTTCGGATATTTGAGGAAACTGCTAATCACCTTAATTGGCCTTCTGAACAGTGGGTATGGCTCCTTAAAACTAAACTGTCAGGTAATGCTTCTAAGGTTGTTAGGCATCTGGATGATACTTAGGATTATAAACAGGTAAAGCAAGCAATCTCAGATGCATTTTCCATAACAGAGGAAGGATATATACAATCTTTTCGTAACTTATGTAAATCAAATATCCAAACTTCACCAGAATTCGCTTCTAACAAGCTTAGAGCTTTCAAGAGATGACTTAGATATGCTGAAGTAAATTCTCTTGAAGAATTGATGAATTTAATGGTTCTTGAAGAATTTAAAAGGAAACTTCCCATTAATATAATGCTCTATATTGAAGATAGGAAGGAGAAAGTTTACTAAAGGCTGCCTCCTTGGCTGACACTTATTCCTTAATACAGGAGTCCATTCCTAATAAAAGAGAGGAGGTTTTTGTAAAACCAGTTTCAGGAAAATCCCAGATTTCGGATGATAATCCCAAAGGTTTTGATAACCCTAAATGTAGTTATTGTAAGAAAGAAGGACACTATTCGTAATTGTAAAGACCCTAAATGTAAAAGATCTGACAACTACCGCAATGTTTTTATGAAACCCAACATAAAAATTTTTACCTCCCAGAGTACATCTGTTTCGCAAGTGTAAGCAAATGTGTCAGATGTGTTTGATGATTTTAAGTCTGAAGGTATAATAGCTTTGGGGGAGAAAGAACAGAAGTCTAAGGTCACTTTATTACGAGACGCTGGAGCTGCTTTAACTTTGTTGCATAGTAAGGCTTTACCTAATGTTGAGAATAATCTAACTGGTGAGAAGCTGGTTGTAAGGATCTTACTGGAATCTCTTCCATTCCCCTTGACAGTGTCTACCTTGATTGTCAACTTGTAAAAGGGTAAGTTGAATTAGGGGTGATTGTTACAGAATTGCCGGTAAAACAAGTTTCATTGCTATAGGGTAATGATTTAGCCGGGAAATTAATTGTACCAATTGATAGGGTAGTTTTGGACAAACCTTTGATGGATGATGAGAAGGTAGATCTTGAACAAGCCCCAACACATATAGACACTCGGTCCCAAACAGGAGAAAAAGACTTTGAAGTAGATAGTGATTTCTTAGCAAAGGTAATGTCCAGAGATAAACTAATAGCTCCCCAGAGGTCAGATCAATCTTTATCTTGTTTGCATGATAAGGCTGTTGATGTAAAATCTTTGAATAAATCCCCTTCTTGTTATCATAATAATTGTATCCTAATGCGTTCTACCGTTCTTCTAACAATTCTAATCTTGATACCTGGAGTGAGAAATACCAAATTGGCGTTCCTTCTTCATGGACCAGGTGGTCATTTGGGAAAATACAAAACTTACTATAGAATACTGATAAGTTTTATTGGCCTAATTTGAGGAAAGACGTAGAAGATTTCATAAAGAGAGGTCATGTATGCCAAATAGCTGGGAAGCCTAACCAAGTAATTCCTAAAGCCCCTTTACAGCCTATATTAGTTCCACATGAGCCCTTTGAGAAATTAGTAATAGACTGAGTTGGACCCTTGCCCAAGACGAAAGGTGGTAACCAATATTTATTAGCTCTTATGTGTCCCAGTACTCGTTTCGTAGAGGCCATTCTACTTAAGAATATATCTGCCAAAAATATTGCTAAACACCTTTTAAGTTTCTTTACTACCTACGGGATCCCCAAGTATATCCAAACTGATCGTGGTTCTAACTTTACAAGTAAACTCTTTCCAGAAATCCTTAAGGAAATAAATATAAAACATAGCTTATCATCTGCATATCATCCGGAATCTCAATGAGTCCTTGAACGATGGCACCAAACATTTAAATGTATGTTAAAAAAAGTTTTGTTTAGAGAGCAATCTATATTGGGATGAAGGAGTAAATTTTTTGTTGTTTGTTATACGTCAGTCCCCCCAGGAATCCCTTGGTGGTTCTCTTTTTGGAATGGTATATGGGAGATTATTAAGAGGACCTCTTGCATTAATTAAAGATGAATGGTTAAAGTCCCCAGACTCTAATCAGACTGTAACTGTTCAACAATATTTGAGTAACTTTAAAGAAACACTTTCCAAAGTCCGTAAAATAGCCAGTGAAAACTTAAGCAAAGCTCAGATGAAAATGAAAAATAGTTATGGTAAAAAAACTAAAATTAGGAAATTCAACCCAGGAGATCTTGTGTTAGCATATTTTCCTATCTCTGGATCCCCATTTTACTCCAAATTCTTTGGTCCATATAAAGTAGTTAAAAATGTCAATAACCATACCTATGTGATTGAAACCCCTGATAAAAGGAAAAGTACTCAAATTATCCATGCCAATCTGCTTAAGAGATATCATTCCAGGAATACTGAAACTGGTTATGGAGACAAAATTGTAAATGTTAATGTTAAGATCAAAGACGAGAAACCTGAAGTAAGTCAACCAAAATTCATCTATTCATGGCGTTTTGTAGATAATTGTGCTGCTCTGAAAGATTTTGAAAACTCATGTCAACATCTTTCTCCTTTTCAATCAGAAGGATTTCAGAATCTTATTCAATCTTACCCAGAACTTTATAGGGAAAATCC
>NC_090737.1:59847675-59852675 GCF_036898095.1 Palaemon carinicauda
ATAGTCAAGATGACATGTCATTCAAATGCAATATTCGTAAGATTAGGAAACATTATTTTTTTTTTTTTTATCGGAAACCTTCAGAAATGTTATTTCGATTAACTACATGCTCTGTTGTTATAAAACTGTCAGCCTGTTTCAACCTTTACAATATTAGTTGTGAATTGCATACCTTTTTTTCACGGTACGTTCCAGGATATGGTATCCTGTAAAATTCTATTTTTTTTTTATTTTGATATCTCAATTTAACAATAAATTTCATATAAAATATCTAGCTTTGGTTACAATTGAACAGGATGTTGGCGTTGGCAAGTAGTTAATTGAGTGTGCTATTAATTCGGCTTGTTCTAGCATATTGATAGATTTTTAATAGGAACAATAGTCTTGTCTCGCGTACTCTGACGCCATTAGAAGTAGCATTGATTTTGACTTGGACAAGATCGTTGGTGGCTCTTTCAGTTGGTAGTAGGAACTTCTCTCTCAGCGTATGTTCATATCCTGGTGTTGCATAACAGTTACGATGTATATAAGGCATTTGTGATTAGTGACACATTCTTTTTTTCCTTTCATATTGGAGTTTTGTTATTTAAAAATGTCATAGCCCCCCAAATGGAAATGCAGTGAGGATTGCATAGAACATGGGTTTACATCTATCATTGAAGGAATTGAAGAAATGCCCAAGCTTGTTGTGTGCTACAAAATGCCTAGAAATTATGCTATTCGTAATAGCCAACTTGAATGACATTAAACTGAAAATCATCCTGAGCTGAGCAAGACAAACAAAGAGTACTTCACTGCATAGAAAGAATCTCTGAAGAAAGTTGGACTGGACGTTTTTTGCCAACTACACCATCTGCTCCAGGTAAAGCTGAGGCTAGAGCTCATGATGTCAGTGGAGTAAATGCGACCCTGGCATTCCGGGGTGGTGGTTATTCTCATCAACAGTCAGTATATATAGTGATGACATCAAATCTCACACACATCCATAAAGACACTTGAGAAACCAAGTACAATGTGAGGTGCAGAGCTATTTCTGGGAAAGGAGAGCTGTAGAAAGAATTCTGCTCTCTCAAATGTTAAAGTTCAAGCACTGATTGATGAGATTGCTTAAGCTATACTATTGGCATATCACTAATGTTTGCTATTAGTATGATGGCACAGCAGATAACGCTCTTTCTTCTCATCTACATGTTTATGTTTGATATATGTTAGATAATGCAGCCAAAGACTCAATGTTGATTTCAACATTTAGGAGCTAGGGAAACAACTGCTCATGTTTTGATGGGTGAGTCGGGCTCTTTTATTTTAACAAAAATAACACATCTCTTGGGAAAACGATAGTTGTGACCCACTGTGTAATTTTCGTGAGGCATTGACAACAGAACCTCTCCCAGATGCAATCCGAATTGATTGATTGATTTAAAGATCTCTGATATCGAAGGTCATTGAAAATCCAGTGCACTGAACAAAAGCTTGATGATGAACACACATGATGAGAATTTGCTTTATTCACCAACTTGTGGCATGGGTCAAAAGAAAATATGCTGGCTTATGTTTAGAAACTGGGGAATGAAGCGAATCCTTCTCTCAAAAAAGCATATGAAATTTCATTTCATTTGATATATTTTCTTCAAAAAGCTTACATACCCCACGGGCTTACTTGGTTGACCTTTTTAAATGCTGATCTGCTTAAACCAAAAACTTCAAGGGGGAATTCAGAATAGGATGAACAGTTACGATATTATCAAGACTCCATTGCCAAACTACAGTCGTGGAAATGGTGAGTCAGGAGTGGATATTTAGCATCCTTTCCACAACTGCTTTAGAAGAAGAATTTATCAGTTATTAATCACATATTCAACACAAAAGTTCTAAATGGAACTTTATCTGTAATCAACTCATCTGAAATGTGGAAGAAGATCGTCATACCTTACACAAAAATATTTCAAAACTCAATTCTTGGATAAATTTGGATGGATCATGATCCAGTTTATCTAAAACCTGCGTACTACACTCCTAGTGTAATTGCTCTAAGCCAGATAGTATCAAATGGCATGCAGTGTGCTCTATATAAATCTGATTATTATTATTATTATTATTATTATTATTATTATTATTATTATTATTATTATTATTATTATTGTTGTTGTTGTTGTTGTTGTTGTTGTTGTTGTTGTTGTTGTTGTTGCTGTGTTTTTATTATTATTATTATTATTATTATTATTATTATTATTATTATTATTATTATTATTATTATTATTATTATTATTATTATTACTTGTTAGGCTACGAGCTTAGTTGGAAAAAGAGGATGCTAAAAGCACAGGGCATCCCACAGGGAAAATAGCCCAGTGGGGGGAGGAAACAAGAAAAAAAATTCAAATAGAGTATTAACATCAAAATATAGATCTATATTATTATTATTATTATTATTATTATTATTATCATTATTATTATTATTATTATTATTATTATTATTATTATTATTATTATTATTATTACTCGCCAAGCTACAACCGTAGTTGGAAAAGGAAGATGCCATAAACACAAGGGCTCCAACAAGGAAAAACAGACCAGTGAGGAAAGGAGACAAGGAAATAAGTAAACGATGCAAGAAGTAATGAAAATCAAAATAAAATATTTCAAAACAATTAACAACATTGAAACTGATATTTTATTTATAAACTATGAAAGGACTCATGCAAGCCTATTCAACATAAAGACATTTGCTGCAAGTTTGAACTTTTGAAGTTCTACTGTTCAAATACCCGATTAGGAAGATCATTCTACAAAGTCATATCTGGAGTAAAACTTCTAGAGTACTGTGTAGTATTGAGTGCTATGATGGAGAAGGTCTGGCTATTAGAATTAACTGCATATCTAGTATTACGAAAAGGATGGAACAGTCCGGGAAAATCTGAATGTAAAGGTTGGTCAGTATTATAAAAAATATTATGCAACATGCATAATGAACTAATTTATCGACAGTACCAGAGATTTATATGTAGATCAGGAATTAAAAATTTAATAGATCGTAAGTTCTTGTCCAACAAATCAAAATGAGAATCAGCAGCTGAAGACCACACAAGAGAACAGTACTCTAAACCAGGTAAAATGAAAGAATTAAATCACTTCTTCAGATTAGATTAATCACCAAAATTCTTGAAAGACTTTCTCAATAAGCCCAATTTTTGTGTAAATGAAGGAGACATACACCTAATGTGTTTCCCAAAAGTCAATTTGCTGTCGAGAATTACACCTAAAATTGTAAGTCATACACAGTTAAAGAAACATTATCAATGCTGAGATCCGGATGATGAGTATCCACGGTCTTTGGCCTACTTATACTTTAAGTTTTGTTAGGATTCAACTTCATACCCCATAATTTGCACCATGCACTAATTTTAGCTAGATCTCTATTAAGGGATTCAGCAACCCCAGATCTATATTCAGGAGATGGAATTGATGCAAAGAGAGCAGCATTATCTGCATATGCAACAAGCCTGTTCTATAGACCAAACAACATGTCATGTGTATATAGTATGAAAAGTCATGGGCCAAGAACACTACCCTGAGGATCTCCAGTTATTAAATTCCAATACTCACTATGGTGCCCATCAACAACAACTCTGTGATCTATTACTTAGAAATTCAATAATGATGCTAAAAAACCACCCACCCACTCCCAACTGTTTGAGTTTGAAAAGAAGGGCCTCATGATTAACCCGGTCAAAGGCAACACTAAAATCAAGGCCAGTCATACGAACTTCCTGACCATAATTAAGGGTTTTTTGTATATCATTGGAGATTTTAAGAAGGGCATCCCATGCTCTAAGGCCTTTAGAGAAAACCAAATTGCAAATTATGGAACAAATGATTACTTTCAGCAAACCTATTAAGACGTTTTGCCAAAAGACGTTCAAAAACTTTAGAGATTATTAGAGTTATGGAAATTGAGCGGTAATCAGTAGAGCTTGAGCCACCACAAACACATTTACATAGTGGAGTAACATTACCAATTCTCAAAAAAAGCGCTAAAAGCTCCTCTTCTTGCTAATATGTGCTAAATAACAGATATCCTTGTAGCTAAAAAATATGCAGTCTTTATAAAAAAAAAAAAAAGGAAATATGCCATTTGGATCTACGCCTCCATAAGCATCAAGGTCCATCAAGAGAGCTTTATTTTCAGGAGATCGAAAACTAAACTAGGTATTTTAGCTTCAGGGAAACAGGAATGAGGATGTTCGAGTTTCTCATTACTCTACTTGCTGTCAAACACATCTGCCAAAAGGGCTGTATTTTCCTTTGAACAGTGAGTGACATGGCCTTCTATTTGAAGTAAAGGAGGAACTCCTTCATATATACCAAAGAGTGCAGATTTAAGGGTAGTCCACCACGAATGTTCCTGGGTTGTACCAGAAAGGGTTTCTTTTATGGTTAACTTGTATTCTTTTTCAGTTGAAGTAAAAACTCTAAGCTGAGTATAGTTATTCCAGGTAAAATCTGATCTGTTACCCTTTCAAAGATGATAGGGCTCCTGCTTCTCCAAATAAGCACATATACAATCATCATTGAACCATGGTTTGTCCTTCATTCGGTATCTTAGTTCATGAGAAGGGATACATCTATCAATTGTACTGACTAGATTCTCATTAAAAGAAACTACATGAACAATACTACTATTCAACAATGACAAATTCTAGCCCAAGAGATCATGCAAAATCCCATTCTAGTCTGCTTGAGATTTCATATAAATCTTACATAAGATACATCATGGAAAGGCTGCTTAGTCTTAACTACTAATGAAATCAAGACATGATCAGATGTCCCAACTGGAGAAACAACCCTACTTGTTAGAATGACAGGGGAGTCGGTGCATATGAGGTCCAAGCAGTTACCAGACATGTGAGTAGCTTCTCTTATGATTTGCTCACAGCCTGATTCAGAGGTAAAGTCTAATGCTCTTAAGCCATGACGATCGGTAGAAAAAACAGAATTTA
>NC_090737.1:59867675-59880175 GCF_036898095.1 Palaemon carinicauda
AAGATTGTATACGTGTGAGTTTCGGTGAATTAGGTAATCGATTCTCTTGGTGCCTAGGCTAATTGCTTATGGAGCCTTAGTATACTTTATCATACTCCCCGGTTGCTTTCTTTTCTTCGGAGAAGGTATGCAATCCCTTTCCCTCTGTTTAAGCCTTGGGCTTATCCCTAAGTGGTTTTTTCCGAATTTATTTTCGATAAAACTATACTAGGGTGTTACTGTACCTTCCTGTTCCTGTAGTTATGGTTCAAGAGGGACAGAACAACAGAGTTTTTAGTCTGAGTCTGTGTTGTCTGGCTTGGGGCAGAGTCCCCCTCGCTGACCTAACACATACAAAGGGAGCTTAGCTACCTTAGGTCACTACCGAAGGTTTCTGTAGTTATGATTCCTTCTTTTGTGATCGACCAGACTAAGTCCTGTTGCTGTTCTCGGGGGAGGATAAGTTCTTCCCTTGGGAGTAGCAACGCCTTCCTTGCTTTGGTGCTCTGGAAGCTGGCAAGTATTGCTGGCCTTTTCCCTTAGATCTCCCTTAGGCTAAGATAAGTTTCTTGGCTGCGGGGTGATCTGTCACTAAAGCAAGGTTGGCAGGACCCTCTTGTCCCTTCCCCCTCTATCTCCGTAATGGCCTAGCCATTACTGTACTGTACCTTGCCGGCCGGCAGAGCTGGCCGGCAGGGGTCTTACTGTACTGTACGTCGTTCTACTTCTGGACCTAGTATAGGTTGGGATGTGGAATTGACTCAGCCCATTGCCGGCCGGCAGAGCTGCTGGGCCGGCAAGGGTCTTATGTTTTCGAGTGCTGCCCGGACCTCTCTTGGTCCCTCATCCATGCCTGCCGGCAGAGCCGGACGGCATTGGTCAAGGAAGCCTGAATTAGTTTCTCCCCTTCCTTATATGCACTCTTTTGGTTGCCGGGCTTGGAGGTAGTGTACACTCTTATCCCGGCATCCATTCTATTTTCTTCTAGTGCTGTACCTGTCCCGGCTGCCGGCCTATGAGGCCGGCAGCCGGGCAGGTGTAGTTCTCTGGTTCTTTTGCTGCCGGCTGGCATCAGTCTTGTACCTTTGCCGGCCGGCTTATGTCAGCCCTTGTCTGCCGGTCACCAAGAGTGTGGCCGGCAGCTGGGTACTACCTTGTGCAGTTGCTGGCCGGCAGCCATTGCCGGCCAACACTGGCTGTTACCGGCCGGCAGTAGCTGCCGAACGGCACAGGCATTTGAACCAGAGTGCTGGCCGCCCTATAGCTGTTAAGTAGTATACTTTAAAGCTAGTTGTGGTGTGTGCCGGCCGGCAAAGGCAGGCCGGCACACATCCCCCTTATACTGTACTAGTATTCTTCTGTATAGCATATACAGTAAGAAGAAAACTATAGTAAAGGTTTTGGTACAGCACTGTATCTTCTAACACTATTGTGTTTTCTTGCACAGCCCTTTGCTGTTGCCCTCAGATAGGAAGCTGAGTTCTTCCCTGTCTATTATCCAGGATTTTAAAATCATTGCTTAGGTGTGAGCTCCACCTGTTTCCTATGGAAACCTTGCATTGGTTACTCTAGAAGAGATAAACCATTTTTTATTTTATTATCTGGAAGGCTGCAACAATGGGTTGTGAGGGAAACACAAGTGTGTGTCTTTCCTTTCTGAATTGTTATGCTACTATGCATATCCAGTGATACATAGTTAACTTGATACTCATGGAAATTTCTTCTCTTTACAGAAGGACCCTCCGAAGTGGGGAAGTGCTTTCGGCAATGTCAGCAGCAAGAACCTCTGCGGACATGAGTTTTGTAGGAGACACGCAGCATTACGCTGTCTCCAAGGATGATCTCCGGTATTGGGACCCTCAGGTATGTACTGTGTGCACTAACCTGATTAATGAGACATTTAAATAGCTAGGAAGAAGCTTCGTACTACCTGGGTAAGGGTGGCTTCCAAAAGAACACTTCTGGCCCTTATCTTCCAAGTGAGAAGATGAGGGCGTATCTTTTCCCTAAGGCATCAGCTGATGCAGTGATTCCCCAGCCTCAAGAGGAGATCCCCTAAGTTCAGATCCAGGTGGATGCTGAAGTCGCGGTCGCGATGCAAGACATCCAGCTAAATGACAGGATGTCTGATGTGGACGGGTGTCAGGAGGAAGACCTCCTGGCAGAAGCCCAGGATGAAGTTCAAGCCCCTCTACATCAGCCGGTCTCCCAGTAGAGCTGGGACAGGCCCTCTCTTCTATTGTTGGAATGATCCAACAAATGCAGAAGGAGAATCAGGAGAAGGCGGCTGCAATGGAACTGCGAATGCAGTGCCTTGCAGAATCACATGGGCCCCAGAAAAAGCTCAATGTGAAAGACCTTCCCTTGTGCTCAGATGCTAACCCATGGAGGTATGCTGAGCACATGCCGATGACGACTGGAAAGATCGTCATCTCGGATAAGCTGGGCTCAGTTCCCCTGGAGGGTGGAATTCTGGCCCAGCAAGGCATCATATCCGGACTGTTATGTCCGGCTGAGGAAGGAACCAGCTTCAAAGGAGGAGACAGAGCCGAAGGAGGTCATAGTGATAGACCATGCTAAGGCTCAAGCTCTACTTTCATCCTCGATGAAAGAGAGGGGCTTCTCTAACTCAAAGGTAGCTGCATTGAATAGGAAGCTCCCTTCCTTTGTGTCCTCGCCTACTAGAGCCTTCCCCCTTTTACAGAAAGGGTTTCTGGCTGTACTAAAAGCAATCGAGGCCGGCAAGTCTTGCCCCTCCCTAGAGGAGTGTAAACCCTTGTCGCTGGCCCTGCCTATGGACCACAAAGACTGGAAGGACGTCCATCTTACGTTCTCAGTGGGAAAGTTGGAGGCTGATATTGCCGGACGTCAGTTCGGCAAGGACCTCCCTAAGCTGTCTGACTTTCTTTTGCGAAGTGAGTTCTATACAAAAGAAAGACTGACTGCCTCAATGTCTCTTCAGACTACTCTCGAGACGATGGCAAGTGACCCCAAGGTCCATGAAATGTTCATGGTAGTGGCCAAGCCTCATCTGGCCACAGTGACGAAGGACCTTTATGGCTTCGTCAAGGCAAGGAGAGCTTGTAGGGAGTTTGTGTTTACCTCGGCTACGGTGAGGCACGAGCTAAAGAAACTAATCTCCTCCAACATTTGGGGAAAAGACCTTTTT
Organism: Palaemon carinicauda; assembly: GCF_036898095.1. Taxonomy (NCBI): domain Eukaryota; kingdom Metazoa; phylum Arthropoda; class Malacostraca; order Decapoda; family Palaemonidae; genus Palaemon; species Palaemon carinicauda. Next base: position 59,870,824 of record NC_090737.1, read on the forward strand.
CCCTACCGACTTGGTCAAAGAAGTTGTTGATAAAGCTGCCTTGGAGAATAGAAACCTTCTCCAGAAGTGGGGCCTGGCTATCAAAAGAAAGTCTTCCCCGGATGAGGGTCCTCAACCAAAGAGGAAGACTATGAGGTCTAGGCTACCGTCTCGGCCAGCCAAGCCTCTTAGACAGCAACAGCAACTGCAATTGCCATTGCCCCCAGTGCCCCAGATCGTGGCACAAACCCCGACCACCTTTCAGTGGGTACCCCAGGCCGTGTCGACACAGTCCACGGCATTCACCCCAGCGTTCGAAGGGCAGTCTACTTCCTTTCGAGCAAAGCCTAGAGGAGCAGCCAGAGGCTCGTCTAGACGCCCCTCAAGAGGAAGGGGATTCAGGGGTGGTCGTGGTCAGGAAGGCAAGACCTCAGGACGGCAGTCCAAGTGAGGTGATACCGGCAGGAGGGAGACTTCTGAAATTTCGGGATCGGTGGACCTTCGATCCCTGGGCCCACAGCCTACTCAAGAATGGACTGGGCGGGAGCTGGTACAGCACTCCACCCCCGTACCTTCGGTTTTTCCAACACTCCACCCCCGTTATGGAGGAGTACGTTCAAGAACAGTTGGAGAAAAAGGGTGAAGCCCATCTATTTCTAAGGGAGGCTGTTTTGTGTTCCCAAGAAAGACTCGGAAAAGCTCAGAGTCATTCTGGACTTGTCGCCACTTAACAAGTTCATAGTGAATTGCAAATTCAAAATGCTAACACTGCAACACATAAGGACCTTACTGCCCAAGAGGGCATATTCCGTCTCTATAGACTTGTCAGACGCCTACTGGCACATTCCAATTAGCCATCGACTCTCCCCCTACCTAGGGTTCAGGCTACAACGAAGACTATACGCCTTCGGAGCCATGCCATTCGGGCTAAACATAGCCCCAAGGATTTTTACGAAGCTTGCGAGCGTAGCTCTCAAACAATTTCGCCTAAAGGGAATTCAGGTAGTAGCCTACCTGGACGACTGGTTGGTGTGGGCAGCATCCGAGACAGAATGCTTGCAAGCTTCCAGTCAAGTGATCTAGTTCCTAGAGTACCTAGGCTTCAAGATCAACAGAAAAAGTCTCGACTTTCTCCATCTCAAAAGTTCCAGTGGCTAAGATCCACTGGGACCTTTTGTCACACCGTTTCTCCACCCCGGCGAAGAAAAGGAAGGAGATAGCGGGTTCTGTCAAGAGACTTCTAGATTCCGAAAGGATATCAAGACACGAGCAGGAGAGAGTACTGCGCTCTCTCCAGTTTGCTTCGGTGACAGACCCAGTGCTAAGAGCACAGCTAAAGGATGCAATCGGAGTTTGGAGAAGTTATGCATCAAACGCGTGAAGAGATCTGAGAAGGCCAGCCGCTTCGGCTAAGTACTCTTCTCAGGCCTTGGTCCCAAGCCAGACATCTAAAGAAGTCAGGTTCTTCTTCAGCCACCTCCCCCGTCGGTGACGATTCACTCAGACGCCTCGAAGGAGGGATGGGGAGGTCACTCTCATCGGAAAAAAGTCCAGGGGACTTGGTCCAGGCTATTCAAGACCTTTCTCATAAAACTCTCTAGAAGCTAGGGCAGTGCTCCTTACCTTAAAGAAAGTCTCCCCGCGTCATTCGTTCCACATAAAGTGGTAATAGACAGCGAGGTAGTTGTGAGATACTTGAATCGACAAGGATCGAGGTCACCACCTCTCAACCAGGTGATGTTGGCCGTCTTCCGATTGGCGGAAAAGAAGAAGTGGTACCTGTCGGCAGTTCACCTTCAAGGAGTCCGCAATGTGACAGCGGACGCTCTATCCAGGTTCACACCGATAGAGTCGGAATGGTCCTTAGACGCAGGATCATTCTCCTTCATTCTGAATCAGTCCCAGAACTGCAGATAGACCTCTTTGCGACGAAAGAAAACAAGAAGTTGCCCCTGTACTTTTTTCCCCACCTTCATGGTCAAGGGTTGGCAGCGAACACGATTTCAGCGTGTAAGTCTGCTTTGACAAGACCCATTCTATATGCCTTCCAGGTCGACCTAGGTAACGAGATCTTTAATAAAGTCCCGAAAGCCTGTGCTAGGCTCAGACCTTCAGCACCTCCAAAGCCCATTTCATGGTCTTTAGACAAGTTCTTCATTTCGCTTCTCTGTTGAGCAATGAAGAATGTGCGTTAAAGGATTTGACACAAAAAGTTATTTTCCTATTTTGCACTCGCGTCCGGGGCCAGGGTTAGTGAGATTGTAGCCTCTCGAGAGAGGCAGGTCGTGTTCAGTTCCTGGATGGGGAAGAACTGAACCTGTTTCCGGATCCTACGTTTCTCGCCAAGAATGAGTTACCCACCAACAGGTGGGGTCCCTGGAGAATCTGCCCTCTGAAAGAAGATGCATCTCTATGTCCAGTAGAATCCCTAAAGGTCTATCTTCATAGAACTTCAGACTTCAAGGGTGGTCAACTATTCAGGGGAGAAACATCAGGCTCAAATTTATCTCTGAATCAACTCAGAGCGAAAATCACATATTTTATTCGCAGAGCGGATCCTGACAATACACCCGCAGGTCACGATCCGAGGAAAGTTGCCTTATTCTTAAATTTCTTTAATTGTATGGATTTTGAACATCTCCGTTCATACACTGGCTGGAAGTCTTCCAGAGTGTTCTTTCGCCACTATGCGAAGCAAGTAGAGGAACTAAAAGAGATCTGTGGTAGCAGTGGGTCGCGGTGTTAACCCTACTGTTTAACTCTGCGAGGAACAGTGGTCTTAATTGGGACGATTAATTCCAGGGTGAGTGTGTAGTTACATACTGTACTACAAACTAAGTGAGGGCACTGTGTTGCCCATCCAGACTGTTCCATTTCCGAAGGTGAACCTAGCATAAGTGCAGACATGTGTGACTAGCGTTTCTAACGCTAATGTCATTGATTTGTAATACAGGCTTTTATGACTTTGATACCTCGGTATCTTAAAAGTGACATCTAATGTTTTTTCTTTCAGACAAACAAGTTCTGTTTACTATCATACTTATGCTTAAAGTTTTGGGTTATCCTCTTCTTATATATATATATATATATATAATTGTGGTTAACCTGTCTATTTATTGCCTGTCAATAATCTGGTTCTTGAGAACCTTGCGTCTCCTTCACCTGTGTCAATTTATTGGTATAATTGAGCATTCATTCTATGTACCTTATCTGGGATAATTCTAATAGAATTGTTCTTTTATGCAAGCTATGTTGCATTGGTTTTCCTCCTATGCGGATATAAAACCTTTGTCCAATACAAGTATTGTGCGGAAAACTGGTCGATATTTCATATTGACGCAGTGGTCCTTTACAAACTATGCTTTACTTAATATAGGGCGAGACCACTATATTAGCTTGCCTGGTATTCATACATAGATATATGTACTCTTCGAGACTTTTCCAGAGTCTAGTAGGACTCTTCCCTGTAGGGGCAGGAAGCTCTAACATAGTTTATAGTTAGTTGAAAAGATGTATAACGGTAACATCTTAGGTCTCTAGGTCTAGTCGACCGGGGAAAAAAATTACCTCCGGGGAGTACGGCACGTTCTGAGAATCCACAGATACAGTAATGCTCTGGTACACTTCCATCAGGATGACATGGCTTGAGCCCAAAAAACGGATTTTGAGCGAAGCGAAAAATCTATTTTTGGGTGAGATGGCCATGTCGTCCTGATGGACCCGCCCTTGCCTTTCTAAGAAAGGGCTGTAGGACCCCTCCCTACATACAGTATCTGTAGCACCTCGTGTACGCTACAAGGAATACAGATGGCGCCAGGATTGGCGCCAGGCACGCATACGAATCGGGGGATAGGGAAGCCTTGGGAGTGGCTCCCCTTTTTCTTTCCCGAATTCGTATCTCGTCAATCACCTCGTATGAGACGAAATCTCTGTCCAGGTTGTAGATTGCCATGTGACGTGTCTAGAATACGTCCTCTGATATGTCGCGATATCCCTTTCACGAGGGATACTCGCTCCAGGAGTTAGAATTCTGGTACCTTAAGGTAAATTCTCTGGGAATATCGCCGTAGTTGTAATATACCCTAGGAAGCTACCCTATAGGAACTTCCATCAGGACGACATGGCCATCTCACCCAAAAATGGATTTTTCGCTTCGCTCAAAATCCGTTATATCTATCTATCTATATATATATATATATATATATATATATATATATATATATATATATATATATATATATATATATATATATATATACATATATATATATCTATATATATATATCTATATATATATATATATGTATATATATATATGTATATATATATATATATATATATATATATATATATATATATATATATATATATAGATATAGATATATATATATATATATATATATATATATATATATATATATAGATATAGATATATATATCTATATATATGTATATATATATATATATATATATATATATATATATAATATATATATATATATATATATATATATATATATATATATATATATATCTATATATATATATATATATATATATATATATATATATATATATATATATAGATATATATATATATATATATATATATATATATATATATATATATGTAGCCTATATATATGTATATATATACATAGAAATCACCTCCAAAAATAATACATATCTCACAAAAAAATTAAAAAATGAAATATTATATGTAAAAAAAATATACACAATATAATATAAATAATTCCACTCTTTTCTTTTTAAGACCTCTGCAACTAAAATACAGAATACCCAAAGTGAAAATAAAAATTATAAAATCAGTCTTACACAACCTCATCAATAATTTCCCTCTGGTTGTGGGCAATAAAGGCTTTTTGGGCGGAACAGGGGTAGGAATAGATACTCCTTCATCCCTTGATTTTACTTGTCAGGGTTTACGGCACAATTTCACAACACAACTCACTTCCACTGTTCTGCCATTTATTTTAATCACTACTACACTTGCACTTGCAACTATCAACCGGTGGCCACTAGCCGTTTTCCCGAGAAAATCATTCATCTTCCCGCCCTTCTTTTATAACATTAGGTATAAGATATTCACATTTACATATTCTCTAACACTGCCTATCATCAAAGCTGAACTTTAATCTTGCAGCCACTTGCCATTTGGGAACCGACCCGGCCCCGACAACCAGGAATCGTGTAAATACATGAATAAAACAGCAACCGTCTGGAGGATCTCTCCTGACCTAATTAACTTCTGATTGTATTTAGGTTCACTGAACATTATGTCATAAGTATTGGCACACTCAGAAAAATTACCACAACACTTTACGTATACATTAAGCATCAACATAAGAACACATTGTTATCATCAAGTTTAATCAAAACGAGTCAAAAGAAGAAATGATGTCTGTTCAAACAACAATAATAGCAAATGAAAAAAAAAAAAATAATAATTCTACTCATCAAAAGGAATGTCACGTATATAGGGGTAAGGAGGAACACTTTTGACAACTATCTCTTCAGGCACCACATGTATGTGTGCCTGATGATGTCCGGACACTGCGCCATTAATAATGCTTTGTATCATCACTGTGTGAGATTTAACCATCTTTACTCGGTACGGACCCAAATACTCTGGCTCTAGTTTGTGTTTCCTACGCTGTAACCATTTCAAATACACAAAATCGGCCTCAATTACTTTTACCGGTGTGTTTTTGAGCCGACCATCATACTTGGAGCTGTATTTTTCATTAGCTATTTTCAAAAACCTTTCAGTGGTGTTCATTACTCTCCTCAATAGATTTAATAGATATATACGGTATTGCTCAGTGGAATAATTTGGCAATTGTTGCAAATTAATGAGTACCGTATATGGTAACACAGGATCCTGTCCATACACTGAAAAGAAAGGCGTATGCCTGAGCGAAGCATTATATATAATTCTCAAAGCTAGCTCAGCTGTACGAAGCATGGCGTGCCAATGAAGGGAGTCATCAGCCATTAAGTAACGTAAAATTCACACTACTTCCCTATTATGCGATTCCACTAAGCCATTTGCTGAAGGCCTATATGCGGTCACTGAAAAGTTTTCAATTTTCACAAGTCCGTGACTGATTTCACCACCTTATTTATAAACTTGAGACAATATCATTTATCAAAATTTTCGGGAAACCAAACCTAGTAATGAAAGAGCGCAGTGCTCGGGCTAATGAATTCGCCGATTTATCCAACATTGCGTAAATATGAGAGTACTGAGTAAATGCATCCACTAATACACATATATACTTATGTTGTGTTAAGCCAGTAGGAAATGGTCCTACCACATCCATATGCAATCTATAAAATTTAATAGGAATCAAAGACCACTTTCTGGCTTCCGGTACAGTCAGTTTATGTTTTTTGAAACAGTTACAAGCATGACAATCTTTTGTATATGTGTCTATAGATTTTTTCATTCCTTGTCAAAAGAAGAATTCACGTGCTCTCCCTAATGTTCTATCAATCCTTAAATACCCTGCATACAGACTTGCATGTACAATGTGGATGGCTCGATTGATGAAAGAGGAAGGAAGAACTACCTGTGCAACTAATTCCCCTCCCCTCTTCTCATAAGCACAATATAAGATATAATTTTCTATAAACAAATTCTCACGAAGCACATTCAGAAACGACGGATAACTCTCCCATTCCCCTTTAATCACTGCTTGCACTCTTTCAATCCATTACTCTATTTTCTGTTGTTCTTGGACTTCTTTCATGTCCCACCCTCCGTAGTCAATCAAACCTGCATCATCAGGGCATTCATTCTGGACACCCCTGGTCATGTCCTCGGCCACCCACATATATTCACCTTCGACGCTCATATCTCTCTCTGTCTACCTAATATCTGCAACTCTCACCCTCTCTCTATCTCTCTCTCTCTCTCTCTCTCTCTCTCTCTCTCTCTCTCTCTCTCTCTCTCTCTCTCTCTCTCTCTCTCTCTCTCTTTCTCTCTGCTTCCGTATTCCGTTTGTTCCTCGGGAGTGTTCACATCCCGTTCTCAATTTCTCTATTTTGATGGGGGTCTTCAACATTTTAGTTACGTTCTTCGTTCTTCGTTTGTGTCCTAGTTGTTACTCCTATTACTGTACATCTAGAGAGAGTATCAGCTACCTTGGTAGCTTTACCTTCTAAGTGGTGAAAACCCTTTATATTAAACTTCAACAATGTCTCAATCCATCTCGCTTGTCGAGAGGTCAAATCATTTTATAATACAAATCACGGAAGGGGGATGATCACTTTGCAACTCAAATGACTGACCTAATAAAAAGAACTGAGGCCTCTCTAGAACCCAAAGAATAGCCAGTCTCTTGATCGAATGTACTATAATTCTTTTCTGCCCCTTTTAATGCCCGTGAAGCGAAACAAATGGGTCGCTCTATGCCTTTATCATCTCATTGAAAACTACGCCACCAAAAGCTACTCTACTCGCATCTGTTATCACTAAAAATGGGCGGTCAAATCTAGGATATGTGAGTAATTCACTGATAGTTAAGGCAGCTTTCAAATGGTTAAAGGCCCTTTCTCCCTCCATTCCCCAATTTATTACTTTTTGTTTCTTTAAAGCATCTTAGGGTCTCGCTATCTCTCCAAAACCTCTTATGAATTTATGGTAATACCCAGCAAGCGAAAGTAATCCAGCTACTTCCTTAGGGGTCCGTGGCCTGGGAAAATCTCTAATAGCCGCTACTTTACTGGGGTAGGGTTGGATACCTTCTGGAGTTATCATGTGACCTAAAAAATTCCACTTTGACAAATTTGTTTTCATACCATTACATCGCAATGGTTCTATAATTTTACGAATATTACTATTATATTCCTCGGCCGTTATCCCTGTGATCATGATATTGTGTAAATAAACAAGAACATTATGGCCAATTAAGGGAGACAAAACCGCCATAATTACTCTAGAGAAATGTCTTGGAGCATTTTTAACACCGAAAAGAAGAAAATTAAGCTTAAATAGTTGATCGTTAGCAATAAATGCCGTTTTAGATTTACTGTCTTCCTGAATTGGTATTTGATAGTATCCAGATTTTAAATCAACAGCTGTAAAATATTTACTATCCCATACCTTCACAGTTAATTCTTCGATCAATGGCAATGGAAATGCATTATCCTTGGTGACTGCATTCAACTTCCTATAATCAACACACAATCTTACCGAGCCATCCTTTTTCCTAACAGCTACAATTGGAGAAGCCCAGGGGGAATTGCTCTCCTCGATTATCCCTTGTTCATTTAATTTTTAAGTTTCCCTTTTTATGTGTCCCTGGAAATGAATGGGTACCTTATAAGGCCTTGACCTAATCGGCTCCGCCTGCACAGTTTCAATGCTAAAGGGAAATCGATCAATCTTCCCGGATGACTCACCTCCAATTGCAATTAGATCGGAATAATTATTGACAATGTCATTAATTAAAGGTTGATATTCTGAGGGACATAGTTTTCTCGCTTGCATAATCAAATTCTGAGTGCGTTCGTCTGTGTGGGCTTGTGTTGTGGCCCCCAACATCCCATTATTATCAATTTCACTTAACTCTAATTCACTCACAGAATCACTTCCTAACACAACTCTTTTGTTTCACAAATTCACTATCGTTATATCAGCTCTGTTCTCTTTTATTTTTGATAAGCCCTCTAAAATCATATGTGCCCAATTGTCATGGGTTTTAACAACAAAATTGGTTCCTTGCGGAAGAGGGTGACACGGGGTAACTGATATGCTCATAAGTGTTTGGGGAGATAACACTTCTCCTCTCCTCTCTGAGCCCGCACAAGAATTTACTCTCTCATGACTTTCTATCGGCAAAATGTACCCTCCTGCTTTTACTGTTATTGAATCTTTTCCCCTGAAAATGGATATTTGATTACATGGAATAAAATCTATTCCTAAAATAGCCACGATTCCTGGAATTCCCAAGGTGGGCAAGACAAAAAAATCATGTGTAAACCTCACATACCCCCCCTTAAAGTTGACGATCGTTGTATGGTTTATGCGTAATTTATTTCCTCCTGGCGTGTCGAGGATGATGGATGCCACTGACTGTAGTGGGTTTGGGGAAAATCTTTTTTCTATCAGTGAAACGCTGGCTCTTGTGTCGATCAGCGCTCGAATGGATTTATCTGGCAGGTCAATTACGGAATATGGGACACGGGCCAATGACCTCAGCTGCAATGCCGTTGCTCCCTAGTGTTCTGGGGGGTTAGGTCAGGGCTACCGATGGAGGTCCCAGTGCCTGCTCTAACTCTGTCGTCGTTGGGAGCGCTTCCTTGACTACTGCTTGTGATGTCATGCAGGGGTGCATCAAACTCCCTC
>NC_090737.1:59890175-59902675 GCF_036898095.1 Palaemon carinicauda
TATATTGTTCCATTGTAACGGAGAAGCCACTAAAGTATAGTCCTACGACTGAACTCGAGAATAACTACCCATATTTGTTTTCTATTTACGTGATGAATAAGACTATGACGAAGAAAGTGGCTGCAGGAGAAGACAGAGAAACCAAAGGAATGATGACCTTGGAATATCTATTTCATGAAGAAAATGTTTCTCATGATAGTAAGCAAGACTGAAGCTCCCGAGAGAGCCCAAAGAAGAGGAACAGCTGACGAATGAAATGGAAGACAAGGAAGCAATGGACTTAGTGTTACGATTGTAAAATCGTTTTAGGTTCTCTCATCAATTAGGATGAGTGTTTCCAACAACAATTATTGAAATATGGGAAAATAATATAAAAAGAAACTAACGAGAAAATATAACACGTTTCTTCACAAACTTATATAAAGAAAATCAATGTTACTTAAGGAATAGTTTTCTGCTGCTGCTGAGACAATACTGGTATGGAGACTTAAGGCTTGAGCATGTTGCAGAAGGGCGGCAGAAGTTCAGATGAAACTGGCACGATGACCGGATTTGAAGACGTCACAGAAAGGGTGGCATAAAGATTGGACTTCAGAAGTCTTCTCCAAGAATTTGATGAACTAAGGCAAGCTGCAAGCAGGGTGGGCTACTTCTCGTCACGAGCCGGGAGTGCTGGCTGCTTCAATCTGTCTCTTCTCATCAACCATAACAGGATTTTTGAGATAGGCTGATGGAAAGGTTGGAAACAAACTCTGTCAGGATTCTCGTCTTCTCTACTTGTAATTTGTCAGGACTTTGCTCTCATCTTCTTCTGACATAGTTCCTCTCTATTCTTATGTCTTGACCTTTCTCTCTCTGATAATCTCTTCTTGAAGTTTATGGGAGGAGTTTATTACAGTGGGAAGTGGTCATATCCATAGCAGTCGTTTATTTTTTAACAATTCTGCGTCTCTATTGGCTTCCTGAAAAACGCCCACTCCGATCACGGCATGGAAGCTTCTAGAAAAAATTCCTGATGCAATCTGGACAAAACGTTGAGTCGTAACAAAAGGGCAGCACGTGTCCACCCATGTTGACATATTTCATAAACATGGATAAACCTCAGGCTCAGTTTCTCAAAATATGCTGACTCCAGTGATTAAGACGATGACATCTTGGTCAAAACAGATAGTCCCCTTATCGCGGCAGGGGGTCTTGTCGAGGCTCGGTTTACCTTCAAAATGTGACGACAGTGAATTGATGACAGGTTTGACCAAACAATGCGATAGTCGAATCTGGTCTCACTGCTCACACTTTTGGGATAGATATTTTGGTCTTTCATAACATATCTTTTTGAAAGTATTGTATCTAACCATGACACTTGGAAGAAATAGAAAACTCTGCATTAGAAGTAGGACAAGTGAGTGGGGAAAGGCGGATAGGATTGCAACGGAAGGATGCGACTTTAACGGAACTATTGTACCGTTTGGTGGAGGAGACAGAGGTTCAGCAGTATCCCACCTGTTATTACATAGAGGATGGATTGCTTATGAGGACGCATAGACCCGCCGATTTCCCTGCGAATGCCAAATAGGGCATATAACGTCAGATATTTATTACCGCACAACTGAGAAGACAGGGGATCGCCTTAGGGCATGAGATGGGACAAATGGTAATAGGAAAGATGACAAAGAAGATTAGGAGACACTTTTTCTGGCCTTGCATGCATAAGCATGTGGGACAGTTTTGCCGTGCATGTCACATTTGTCAGACAGCTGGAAAGCATAACCTGTACATCAAGAAAGCTAGTTTACACCCGATTAAAGCACGAGGAGAAGCCTTCAGCAAGGTAAGATTCGATATTGTGGGTCCGTTATTGAGAACGAAGAAAGGTCACAAATACATGTTAACTTTGATGTGTCAGGTGACAGGATACCCAGAATCCATACCCATCAGGAACTTTAATGCTAAAGTAATTGCCGAGAAGTTACTAGGCTTTTTTACCAAATTTGGCATTCCAGTAATCGTTCAGAGTGACCGAATAACAGATTTCACCTCAAAATGGTTTCAGGACGTGATGAAACTGTTGGATATGAAACTACAGCTGTCTACTGCCTATCACCCGGAGACCCAAGGCATATTAGAAAGGTTTCATCAAACCCTAAAGAGTATGTTAACAAAGTACTGTAACAGTACAGGGAATGAATGGGACATCGAATACATTTGATGCTATTTGAGATACACATTGCTTACTAAGAAATCATGGGATGTAGCCCAAATGAAATAGTGTTTGGACAAGAAGGAAGAGGATCGATTAAAATGCTGTCATAAAAATGATAAGATCGAGAGGAGACGGATAGAGAATATGTCAAGAACTCAAAGAAAAGGATTGGCGAGATAAGTAAATTTTCCCTTTAAAACCTGCAAACGAGACAAAGAAAAATGAACAATAGGTTCGATATGAAAAGTAATAACAGAGGATTGCTGTAGGACAACACATGTTCATTTTCTTACTGATAATGAGATTCCCTCTAGCCAACAAGTTCCAAGGAATATTCTTTATTTTGTAGAAGATCAGCAACTAGATCTACATTATTAAAACACCAGAAAGAAGGAAAAGTCAAATGAAGGTACGTGTTAAGTTATTGAAACCATACTTAAGCAAAATCAAGATCGATGCTTCACAGGTATATATGGTGCAAACCATTCCTTCCACAGAAGACGATGGATATGAGGTAAAGGCTGTAGGCAAAATGAGTAATTCGTCCATCATTAGGAACTTAGAAGAGAAATTAACTCATTTGAACTAGGACCACCAAGAGGAATTACACCGTTTGATGAAAGGTTCCCTGGAATTGTCTAAGACGTTCTAAAATGCACCAACTTGAAAAGGTATGAGATACACCTTAAGGCCACCGGAAGACCATTCAAACAACGCGTTTATCGAAGGCCACTGTATCCCTGAGAAGTCATAAGAAAAGAAGTGTACTATTTGTTGAAAAATGGATTAGCTAAATAAAGCTCTAGACCTTACAGTCCTCCATGCTTGCATGTGAAAAATAAACCAACAACAACCGATCTTTCAGGATGTGTACTGACTATCAAAAGAAGAATTCAATCAGTGTGGCCAACGATTATTATCCATTGCCGCTTATAAATCAACTACTCGACAACATTGGACAAGCGAGATTCGTCTCTAAGATCAACTTGTTAAAATGCTATTATCAGATTCCTTTGGACAATAGCTCAAATTAATTATTAGCGTTAATACCATTGTGTGTGTTTTATCAATACACATTCATACCATTTCGTCTAATGAACGCACCTGTCACCTCCCAATGAGTGATGGATAACTTTCTAGGATCAATTGAAAGAGTAGGCGTATATCTCGGCAATATTGTGATATATTCATCAACCTGGGAAGAACATCTCCGATCCTAGAGAAGCTATTTAAAAAGTTGCACGGAGCAACACTGACGATTAAGATAGAGAAGAGCGAATTTCAAAAGGCAACAGTTCAGTATTGAGGGTTTGAAGATGGAAGAGGGCTAATCGCCCCGGTAGCCGCTAACGTCCAAGGAATAAGGAGTGGTTCAACCCCCATACCAAGGAAGAAATTATAACGTTTTTAGGCATAGTAGGACTCTACAAATGGTTTTATCAAAGTTTTTTGGCAGTAGTCGCATCCAAGAAAAGTTTTTATGGATTAGCGAGTGCCCAAAATCCATCGACAAGATAAAGTCTAAATTAACATCGAAATTGATACTGCAAGCACCAGATTCCTTATCCAAGTGGATGCGTCGGAAATAGGATTGGGGCTGTCCTATTGCAAGAAGACAAGGAAGAAATTCTTCACCCCGTCTGTTTTATGTCATCGAAGCTGAAAAAGCATCAACGGGCCTTCTCAACAGTTGGAGAGGAACTTCTAGTGCTAATCACAGGGATAAGGAAGTTTGAAGTTTATGTAAATAGACCACACAGTGAAGAAATTAAGGTTTACTCAGATGAAAATCCTCTAACTTTCGTTAATAAAATGAAGAATGATAATAAAAGATTAACTAGATGGTTATTATGTTCGCAACCATATTGTAATAATGTAAAGCATATATTTTGTAAAGAGAACGTGTTTACAGACTTTATCTCGGGCTGAATTGGTGGATTCAGGCTTAGAACATATAATCCTTTAAGTGGGAGCTATCTTTTGGAGTTGGTCTTACATGAGAGTAGATTATTTTATTCCCATATCTCATTTGTGTATTTAAGAGATGTATAACCAGCTCATAGGGTGGGTCCCGCTAATGTAAGATTAAGTAAATATATGTAAATTACATAAGACTATCATCATTCATTTAGTAATATTTTCATCCAGTTTACTATAGATAAAATTACGTTATTTTAAAGAATAAAATTTTTATTTCACCTACTTTGGTTACAGTCTTATGTAATATTATTGAAAGATATGCTATATGACACACACAAGGGATTGCATTATTTTTCCACGTGGTTGGAAAAGGCATGAAGGTTCTCGACTAAACTAAGTCTTTCTTAATGTTACGAGAGGAGGTGGGTAAACCTAGCCGAGAGTGTTGCCTAGTCAGGCGATGACGGAACCATACTTCAAACTGCCAAGTTGGCAAAACTGGCGCCGCAAGAGCATGCTTGGACCTTGAGCACACACATCGAGAATGTTTTGCTTGAATCACCTGGAAAGTTTCAGAATAACTTAGTATGACATATATGGGTCTACAATTGCATAGGATAGAGAGTTAGTTCCAGCCTAACATTCCGAAAGAGCCAATGTCCAACAATCTACCCACCAGATCCTTTTCAGTATTCCATTGTGTTTTTGTCTCCAACGTTTACCCTATATAATGCTTTCATACATTGGTAACTTTTGTGGTTTAATTGGGAAGAAGTGAACTGTATTTATATAAGTACATTTTATGTTGTGAAATTTGTTTTTGTGACCGTCCCTGTGTGATTTGGTTAAACAGTGAAGTGCATTTATTTTTGCTTAACCGTTCTGTAAAATTTTGTGAGCCCAAAGGTCGTAAAAGTAACAGTTACATTTATGTATGGGTGTGATTAATGTTTTTTTTTTTTTTCTATAGAGTTAAAGTGTCAATCTTTTCATAAATGTCCATATTGAATACTTTCATAAATTAATTTCTACTGTATCACACCTCCCACATCATTGTAATTATTGTATATATTTTGCCTGACTGTTTTCCTCTGTACACCACTTTCCTTTCTCCTTTCCCAGAAACTTGTTTGCCTTCGTTTCACAGTCTTTGTTCTTACTTGCTCCGCACATCCTAAATTTCTTCGACCACTAAATGTAATTTTGAATCAGTCTCCACTTAGCAACTAAACCAAGGACTTTAGGGTCTGGCAGGGAAGCAGTCCCCTTTATTGTGATGTATCTATAACCTAAGTATAAGTGATATTTTTGTAAGGGTTTAATAACGAATTGTGCTTTTGTTTCAAGTGTTCTTAATTTCTAGTGTGATTACTTCTCAAGACGTGGTTGTTGTTTGCCATTTGTCATTTGTCCTATTGTGTCATTCCTGTCCTTTATGGTCTGTGTGTTCCTTTTATATGGACTTTAATTTTTACTGTAATTTTTTGTAAATAAATTTTGCATTATTATATTTAAATCTTGTTTGATCGTGTTCGCATTCAGATACCTTTGTTTTATTATTATTATGGTCCATTGAACCCACCTGCTAAAATGGTAAATTATCATTCTCTCTCACGACTGTAATAATATTATGGGGCCCCATCCGGGAGTTTTTTTTTTGCTAAACTTCGTGGGTTTGTAATAATTGACAAACTCGTCAATAATTAGTTGTTTGTTTATGTAATTGGTGATTCGTTATTCAACCTTAACGTGATATAAACATCCTGAGTTATAGCTAGTTAGGTGACTGTTTTTGTGTTTGCTAGACCGCTGAAGAGTCTATTTCCATTGAGCGTAAATTTTTTGGTGACAGAAGGTGTCCACTTCTGTTTTAGTAAACGACTGCTGGTAACCTTATGGTTTTCCCCCCTCCTCTCATAACCGAGACTCAGTGCGCGGGTTAAAAAGTTAATCTGTTGTACCATTGTTAAAAACTAATTTCTCTCAAATCATTCGTGACTTTCACGTGCTTATAGTCCTTCCCTGAGTCCTTAGATACCAGTCTCTTGCGTTGTTCATTTTCTGTAAAGTGTAATGAATCTGGTTAACGCCTCGACATATGCGTGTGAAGTTACCTTTCTAATCAAAGTGTAGTAAGTTACGGTTGTTAGCTGAGTGACGGTACTTCCTTTTGACTTTATTTTGGTTTGAACCGGGAGTAAAATACTTCCAGTGCGTCCTTATTCATTTTCATTTTCCCGTATCTAAAATGTTCTATGTATAAATATTTGTCTAATGTATTACTATTTATGCGTGGTTTATGGTTTTATGCGTGGTCAATGCTTAACTAGTTCGCGCCAATTGAAGAATTGTAAAATTCTAATTCAGGTGTTTATATTGTTCTTGAAGTTTCTTTTTAATTTTCACAATGACGAAGTTTGATACTCACAAGTTTGTGACGGATCTTTCCTCTGAATTGCATACCCTTACCAATGCTAGGAAGTCTGAATTAATGGAAGTAGCTAGGTTGTTGGGAATAAAGTATAATTCCATAACTAATATTATATTTTGGTTTTTTCATTGTATCAGGAAGGCTGATATAATAAAATACGTATATCTAGGGTTATGCAAGGTCTTGGGTGCATTTAAATTTACAGAAATGGATTACATTTGCTTTGAGAAATAATCGTGTATTTTCCTGCTCTTGATATAATTTTGATATATTCATAACAATAAAATAATTTTATCGTGAATTGTTAGTCAAGGAAAAAGTGAACTTGATATCATGATTTGATATCCAGACTATTTATTTTTGTTACTGTTGCTAGTGTTTTCAGCTCTTGTCCTTTCTTTACTATAATTACTCAGAGTAGAAATAGCTAAATCTTATAATTTTATTGACTATATATCATTTTCCGGTACAATTATTCTTACAGATAGTACCGATTTGGCTCGAATTGAATCGATAAAAAATTCCTAAAAATCTTATGAGGTGTATGGAAAATATCATGTTATTCATCTCATCAAGTTTAACAGTAGTAAATTCACACAGACTTAATAATATTTAATATAATCTACATTACTGTAATATTCATTACCCATAATCTACTTGGATCATTGAAAAATTTCTCTTATAAATTACATAATACCAGTGCTACTTCACGCAAATGAATTATTATATAACTATACTTACTGCATTTGCCTTTGAATGTTTAACACCTTGTTCATTCGATTTTGTATCGATTGTAAATTGTCCTCAGATTATAAATGGAATAAAAAGTATAACATTCACATCATGTTCTCTTGTTAATCAGATCGAAGCATCATGTTTTGTTGTCTATCTAAAAAACACCATTTAGATGCCACGCCTCGCTCGCTCATAGTTGAATTCCAAAACGCTGCGGTGTGTTCGGTAAATTCGTTGCTGTTAAATGGTCTTCCCATTGCTGTTAGTAGTCCACTACAAGTTTTCATGAATGTGAAAGTAAAGAGACAAATACAGTTTTTCCTTCAAGTTTTCCGTGTTTGATAGTGTAGTAATTATTAATGAGTTACTTTTATACATCAATGGATGCAATGAGGGTCTAAAAGAACACCAGTGATTCGTAGAAAGAGATGAATTCAAATATTTTAATGAATAATGAATCCATGGACTAGAGAAGGGCTTACATCTCAATCATGGATGAAAATAAAGTTTTTATAATTTTCCGTCGAAATACTGAATAGGATTCCGACATGCCTTATTTAAAAAAAAAAAATAAGGAAATGCTTAAAGGTTTGAACACCTTTCGTAGATGTCAGAGGCAAGGGACAGTGGTATTGCTCTAGCAAAGAGGACAATGCCCCAGACTGACCATATATACATATGATCAGCGCTGAAGCCCCCTCTTCACTCGAGCTTGGAACAGAGAGGGCCAGGCAACGGCTGCTAATGACTCAGCAATTAGACGTATAGGTTCCCACATAGTCCCCCTCCTTGACTCACAATGATGGTGGCAGACACTAAAGGAACCAACAAGTTATAGCAGGACTCGAACGCCAATATGGATATCACCAAACAGAGACGTAACCAATAGGCCGCAATAACATTATGACCGGTTTTGGTGAATAGGACAAAGGAATTCAAGCTTAGGGAAAAAATATGCATCCTAAGACCTTTAAACAGTTATGTCAAATTTCTTTAGATAAATGTAATCCGAGTATTATGCCACACTGTTTTAATGCAGTGCTGTAAACTAATCCATTCCTAGTATTTCTAGGAGCAGTGAGTAATAGGAAAACTGTATAATTGGATAATTTTCCGGATAATTATCATCTAGCCGTTGATCAGGCACATTGTATTCACGTGAGGACTAGTCTATCTTTTTGTTCTATAATATAATATTAATCTACCCAAGCGTTCATTTGTGACGTTCTAGTATTTCGATTAACGGATTCTATATGAATTTACCCATTATTACATTCCAGAAAGAATTAGATGTTATGTCCATCTGCTTTATGAGAAAATAATCACATATAAATTAAATTTGCAAATCCTTTTATATGATACATTATATCCTTGAAGATTTAATGAGTTGGAGGTCTCTCAATAGCGGCAGAAAAAAATAGAGATTACTAAGCTTGCCTTACAATGTCTTTAATAACACCGTGATCTTGGCAGTACTTTATTATTCTTTCGATGTTACCACAATAAGTAAAAAAAAATCTTTGTAATAAGTATAACAATTGAGGCAAGTACTAGGGAGAAGATCCACAGAAATTTATGTCAAAGTGGAGGGTAAATGAGAAACCGCACCAGAAGTTGAAGGTTCACTTGCCTCCATGGACTAAAAAATTAGCGGTGGAAATTGTATGAAAAGTTTCGAAGAGTGTTATTTTCCTAGTAAAATTGCCCTCTCATTTGGTATTAAGGTTACGTGACTCTAGTTTTGTTAAAATGCTAATCCAAAGTAAACTGTGGATAACCATCATTGGCTAAAAACTATGACGTTTGGGTGACGTTTTGCTACGTAAACTACAGTCGATGATGTAATAATGACATAATCTGTGTTTTTAACATACAAATGAACAAACAAGAGCTCAGTTTGAAGAGGAATTTGAGAGAGATATGAAGTCGAGGATTTTGATTTTTTCAGGTGAGTCAAATTTAATTTTGATTTTAGACCACTTCTAGACCTAGCACCGCTCGGATTTGTATATCAAACGAAACCTTGGATTTCCTTCTTTTTATTGAAAGTAATTAAATTTGATAACTTGCTGAAAGAGCTATTGCATAGAATTACCCCCAGTTCAATATTATCTTCGTGCTCCTCTTTATATGCAAAGTGCAGTCTTTATGTTACGCTTTGCAAGTTAGTTAACTAAGTATTTTTCAGGTATCAATATCATAGGTAAGAATAAACAAATGTATTGCTGTAGGATACTTACGTTTTAGTATCAACATCTACTGTCTTAAAGACAAATTACTATTTTCTTTTTCTTTTTGAAGAATTTTTTTTTCACTTCTTTTTTTCACGGTTTATTATTATGTACACGTTTGTTTGTGTTCTTCATGGCGTCACAACAGAGGAAGTTTGAGTTATGATTTTTCCTTAAGCGAGTCTCTTGAAATCTTTTATTTTATTTTTTTTTTTCTATTCAATATTATGCCCCTAAGTATTCATGTACATTAAATTTTCTCTCTACTACAACTCAAGTCTGCTACTCTAGAAGGTATACTTGGCCACTCGGGTAAGCCTGAATTGCTGATTACCTTTTGCCTTTGCTTTTTTTTTTTTTTTTTTGTGCTCCAGATATTTAGTGTGGAGAATCTAATGTTTGCTAAAGATCAGTGGGACCTTGGTCCGGGTAAGTCTCCCTGCCACGGCAGCAAAGATCAACAGGAGAGGATAGAAGAGCTTACACTCAAGGGCACAGCACCTGCCAAGTATTTTGTGATTCAGTTCATGAACCTTCACTCTAAGAGGAAAGCGTTCTCTATCCAGAAACCTCAACAATCCACATGTGAGTAAGTAATTCATTTATAGTTGACTTTAGCTTTGTCATTTTAAGGCTATCTATACTATCCTATAGGCTATCTACACTGGCTTATAGGCTATCTACACTCTTAGGCTCTATTTCGAATCCGTCCTAGTGACCTCAGTGAGATGCTGGACAGGCATTTACGTTAGTATAGACAAAGATTATGCATAGTAGGATCTTCACCTTCAAAGAACTAAGTTAAAGAATCGTATACTCGCTTATACTAACTTAGCTATACCAACAGTAGGTTAGTCTCGTTAACATTTTGGCTAGGCTACAACTAAATTATTGGTTTGTTTAATGCAGAATCTTCAAATAATAGTGTTAAAGATACCAATGTCTGCAATCTATTCTAATTTCTTTATTAAAGTAAAGTGGAGAACCAAAGTAACTCAATAATGACTTATTTAAAAAGAAAAATTATTAGATTAAATGCTAACTAAAATTTAAAACACAAAACATTGAAAATAAAAGACTGAATGAACACGGGGGATTAACCCTCAAACGGAATAAAGTCAAAATCTTATGGTAAATAATCTTGTCCTGACATAAGCAGTTGGCTATTGTGAGGTCCAAACACGTGGTCAGTAACTTTCAATAATTATCAACAAATAAATTACATTGAATTCCACGCACAAAGACCGGCATATGTAATGACAGTTTGTTACCTAAACTTTACTTAGAGCAAAATGAAAACTTATCTAAAGGGGGAATGGCCATTAATTAAACTTAAAGGATTCCTGATTCTGAGTGCAGTGGTGTAGCTAAGGGTGGGCATGGGTGGGCACATGCTCACCCATGAGAATCCTGTGCCCACCCAGGTGCCCACCCACTGGCCAAGGCCCCGCTAAGGAATCTCCATTGACGAAATATTTTCAAATATGATAAATGTTTTCCCTCAGCAGGAATATGTCTCGTGATTTAAAAACTCTCAGTAGTGATAAAATATCATTCACAGTGTAATAAAGTATTATTAGTTGTCCATATATCTCATTATTATTATTATTATTGTTGTTATTATTAATTGCTAAGCTACAACGCTAGTTGGAAAAGCAGGATGCTATAAGCCCAGGGGCCCTAATAGGGAAAATAGCCCAGTAAGGAAAGGAAACAAGGAAAAATAAAATATTTTAAGGAGTAACAACATTAAAATAAATATTTCCTATATAAAATATAAAAAACTTTAACAAAATTAGAGGAAGAGAAATGAGATTGAATAGTGTGCCTGAGTGTACCCTCAAGCAAGAGATCTCTAAACAATGAGAGTGGAAGACCATGGTACAGAGGCTATGGCACTTACCCAAGATTAGAGACCAATGGTTTGACTTTGGATTGTCTTTCTCCTAGAAGAGCTGCTTACCATAGCTAAAGAGTCTCTTCTACTCTTAGGAAGAGAAAAGTAGTCACTGAACAATTACAGTGCAGTAGTTAACCCCTTTGATGAAGAAGAATGGTTTGGTAATCTCAGTATTGCCAAGCGTATCAGGATAGAGGAGAATCTGTAAAGAATAGGCCAGACTATTCGGTGTATGTGTAGGCAAAGGGAAAGAACCGCAACCAGACAGAAAGATCCACTGTAATACTGTCTGACCACTCAAAGGACCTTATAACTCTAGCGGTAGTATCTCAACGGGCGGCTGGTTCCCTGGCCAACCTACTACTTATAATAGGTTTACTGTTAGAGATAAACCCTCACTTTCGTTTTGCGTGATTGTTTTATATCCGGAATGAGGATGAAATTCTAGTGAGTATTTGCACTTGAGCTCTTACAAAAATAAATTCTTTTAAATTTGTACAAATGTATTTCTGTGAATATATATATATATATATATATATATATATATATATATATATATATATATATATATATATATATATATATATATATATCAGTGGTTCTCAAACTATTGTGAGATATTTTTCATGGTGGTCTCTTTATAAGTTTTAGATTACTCGGCGGACCTTTTTTTAAATTAATTACAACTACACATTACAAAATATACCATACTGTTACTGAAACAACACATCTTTATCAAACAATTATATATTCAGAAAATGTTAACATTAAGGTACTGAAACAAAGGTTTTTTTTTTTTTTTTGGAAACCATTACGTATAAAAAATGGAAACCTTTATCTACTGAAAGAAAAACTTCTTTTTTTATTTGACAACCACTTAATCAATAAGAAAATGCAAATTATATTGAACAAAAACGTTTTTTGACCAAAACATATGTAATCATAAAATGGAACCTTATTTACCAAATGTACGTTCAATGAGATGGGTGCATTTGCTTTGCCTGAACTAATTCTTCTATATTTGGCTTTGTTTTAGCCAATGCAACTCTCATATCATATGTTGCTTCTAATATGTTTCGGGAT
>NC_090737.1:59915175-59932675 GCF_036898095.1 Palaemon carinicauda
ATGACTAATGTAAATTCATAACAATAACGTTAACAATCACGCATTTACGTCGTTACAAAATAATGGACTCACTCTAATGTTTGCCCTGCTTGATTGACTTCCTTGCGTTTTGTGGTATTTGGGCTTACAAAATTATTAAGAATGCATCTGGGTTCAATATTTTTTTTTCTTTTTAAATAACTTCAGGTAATTATACAAATAGCTTGAACCATAAATACTTTGGTATTTAACTTAGTATAATATAACCGACATATGTATTTCAAATAAGGAGCTCCAATTGAAAAGATATTAAGGAGAAAAGCATCCATGTATTTTAAAACTGTTTGATCAATAGCTGAAGGAATATTAATTTATTTTCATAATGAAATTCAGAAGGAAAGAAATTGTTAGTGTGAATAATCACCGCATATTGATATTTTGAACGTAAATGATTCGGGCTTTCCAAATCCACTCAAAATTAGCCACTAATCACTTCATAAATTCTTCTTCAAACAAATAAAATTTCAATTTTGAAAAACCGTAATTGGGTAAACTTTTGCTAGTCATTACTGCAAACACAAATGATGTTTAGTTGATTGTTGATCAAGTGTTAATCTCACCAGTGAGATCCTCCTCAGCTGATATTTTCCAACGTGATGTTGTAAAATACAAAGTTGTTATGCACTAGCTTGTAAATGGCACCCTATTATGAGGAGATTAAATTGACAAATTAATATATGGATAGGAAATGGACTCCTGGAATTGAAGTAAACCTTTTATTGAGAGTAGGTTCAAGCCATGCCAAATAAAAGTATTTTATTAACGTATGGATGAGAAGGTGTCCTGATGTATATACGTGACTTATTAATATGATAACTGTAACAGGTCACTACGCCTTGAAATTGTTTTTTTCTTCGTGAAAAGAAACTTATTTATACAATACAAGCACAATGAAATAAGGATAACGATGATTTGCAAAGGATTACTTACAACTCAAAGAGCTATGGAAAGATTAATGCTGAGAATAACACTAAGAGACAGAAAAAGAAAAACATGGTTACTAGAGCAAAGCAAATTAGAGGATTTTCAAACATGTAAAAAAAAGAAATGATAAAGACAGGAAATAGAGAGCCATGAAAAATAACATAATTGGTTCCCTAGAAATTCCAGAAGAGATAGAGGAACAAAGAAGAAATGCTCTATTAACGAACTAAGAAAATTTCCATGTATAAACTGTTATGGAAACACCATTAACAGACAGAAATACAAGGACATCTTCGACCCACTTTTCTTGCAGTGTACTAGATATGGCTAATAAAGTTTATTTACAGTACACACACACACACACACACACACACATATATATATATATATATATATATATATATATATATATCGATATATACATATGTATATATATATATATATATATATATATATATATATATATATATATATATATATATATATATATATACATATATATACATATATATATATATATATATATATATATAGATATAGATATATAGATAAGTATATATAAATATATATATATATATATATATATATATATATATATATGTATATATATATATATATATATATATATATATATATATATATATATATATATATATATATATACTGTACAGGGTGCCCCGAAATAATGTATACACTCATCGACTTTGAATAGCTAATAAACTTTTTTTTTTCTTTTTCAGATTTGATTTTGGAGTAGGAATGGCGGATACTGGGCTTAAGTTCGAGCAAAAAAAAAATGTTCTGAAAACATTCTGGAAATGTGAAAATAAAGCTGAAGTGCAAAGACGATTTACGAGTGAGTTCCTCAGAGATGCCTAAGCATTCGTCACCATTTCACGAATCTTAAATAATTTTCAGAATCATAGGATCATCCAGTGCATGAGTAAAGGACATTCAAGACGAAAAAAAAAAAAAAACATCAACAAGCCCAACTAAAGAGCAACATGTTATTGCCAATGTTCACAACTCCCCACGATAATCTGTTCATCAACTGTCATGTGAAACAGGTATTCCAAAATCGAGAGTCCATTGCATTTTGAAGCGTACGCAGCAGAAAGCCTAAAACTATTGACAATCATACAGAGGCAATTGAAAAAGAATGTGCTCAGATACCGAGAGAAAGGGTACTAACAGTTTGTAGTTCCTTATTTCCATGACGCGAAAAGTGTATTAAGCAGAACGGCAAAAAGCTTGAACGCTTTATGTGAGCTGAACTTTTTTTTTCCATTCTCAAATTGCACCATGTATCCTTATTTTTTCACTGTGAACTCAAGGAATCTTTAAATGCCCATTGTTTTTTCCCCTGAGAATCTGTTTTCCAAGCTAATATCAATAAAATGAACAAGTTGTAACAATCCAAAGAGTGTATTAAATTTTTTGGGACACCCTGCATATATATATATATATATATATATATATATATATATATATATATATATATATATATATATATATATATATATACATATATATATATATATATATATATATATATAAAATATATATATAAATATATATATACATATATATATATATATATATATATATATATATATATATATATATATATATAAATATATATATAAATATATATATATATATATATACATATATATATATATATATATATATACATTTATATATATGAATATATATATATATATATATATATATATATATATACATATATATATATATATATATATATATATATATATATTAAAATACACAATTTTCCGTGTATTTATGATAAATAAAATAACCCACAATGTATGAAAAATAGAAGTTTATTTAGCTTTCGAAGGGACCATCTCCCTTCTTCTTCAGAATACAAATGGTTACAAATTTTTGAAAAAGAGGTACAGAAAGGTTCTTAAGAGATAAAAAGCCCGTTACAGTCTTAGCGAATATTAACAGCATTTCACGGTGGTTTGTTTACATCTTTTAACAATAACTTAACAATAGTTACATTGTATATTACAATATGATTTAAAAAATGATCCAATTTAAAATTACTTTGATATATATTAAAATTATTTGAATTCTGAATTAAAACAGCTTCAATCAGTTTCCGTCTATGTGCATCAGGCATTGATATCAATTTGTCCATATTCTTAAAATCTATTGGGTGATTTTTCCGTGTCATATGTTTAAAAACAGCGCTATTTTCATCACCAATAATAATGGAATCTCTATGTTCTCTTTTTCTTCTCTCAAAATGTACTGATTCTCCTATGTATACTTTATCACATGAACCACATGGTAGTTTATATATACATGCTTGTTTGGCAGCCTTTCCTTTCCCTGATTTTGTCAACATCTTTTTAATAGTTTAATTATTTTTATATACCTCAACTACTTTACAAGTAATTTGTTGTCTTGGCCTGTTTGAGGAATGATAAGAAGACATTCATCATCTTTTAGAAATTGTTCTCTTTCTTTTGCAACATAATATGTCTTCCTTGCTTTTAAGTGTGCCTTTTCTATAAACCCAGAATCATAGCCATGATTTTTGAAAACCTTTTTAAGATAACTTATTTCAAATTCAAGAAATTCGTGGTCACAAATTTTATATGCCATTAAAAATAAGTTAGAAATAACCCCCAATTTTGTAGTTCTTGTATGGTTTGAAAATGCCTGTATATAAGAATCTGAATGCGTTTCTTTGCTGTAAACCTTGAATTTAGGACAGTCAACTTCCGGACGGATTACTAGTGTGTCCAAGAAGGGTAATTCATTATTATTTTCTATTTAAACTTTAAATTTAATTAAAGGGTGGAGATTGTTTAAAGACTCTTAAAAGTTATCAATATTAAGAGAACATGGAACAACAGCAAAAATATCATCTACATATCTCACCCACCCCTTTTTCAAAAATTTGTAACCATTTGTATTCTGAAGAGGAAGGGAGATGGTCCCTTCGAAAGCTAAATAAAGTTCTATTTTTTATACATTGTGGGTTATTTTATATATATATACATGTATATATAATATATATATATATATATATATATATATATATATATATATATATATATATAAATATATATATACATATATATATATATATATATACATATATATATGCTGTATATGTATATATATATATATATATATATATATATGTTTAAATACATATATGTACATATATATAAACATTTGTTTATATTATGTATATATAAATATATATAAATATATATATATATATATATATATATATATATATATATGCACGCAGACACACACATATATATATATATATATATATATATATATATATATATATATATATATATATATATATATATATATATATATACACGCAGACACAAACACACACACATATATATATATATATATATATATATATATATATATATATATATAGGGAGAGAGTGACTGCTCCTCGCACTCTAGTTTTGGGGTGCTTGAATGTGCGTGGATGTAGTACTATAGAGAGTAAAAGACGTGAGATTAGAAGTATGTTTAGGAATAGAAAGATGGATATATTGGCTTTGCGTGAGACAAAGATAGAAGGGAAAGGTGAAGTGATGTTTGGTGAAATGTCTGGTAGAGTGTCTGGATTGAAAGAGGGAGAGCAAGAGAAGGTGTGGCTTTATTGCTGAGTGAATGGATGACAGGTAAAGTAGTGTAATGGAAGGAGCTATCATCTATGTTAATGTGAGTAAAGGTTAGATTGGGTAGGGAATGTTGGGCTTTTGTCAGTACGTATGTGCCTGGTTGTGAGAAAAGTGAAGAAGAGCGGAATGAATTCTGGAATGAATAAACTAGGTGTGTAGAAGAACTGGATAGAAGGAATTATGTAGTTGTCATGGGTGACTTAAATGCTAGAGTGGGCGCTGGTAAGGTAAAAGGTGTCATTGGGAAGTATGGAGTATCAGGTGAAAATGAGAGTGGTGAGAGACTGGTAGATATGTGTGTTGAGCAAGAGATGGTGATTAGTTCTAGCTTCTTCAAAAAGAAAGATAAAAACAAGTATACATTTGTAAGAGTGGAAAATGGAAGAGTGGTAGAAAGGTCCTTAATGGATTATGTGTTGATATATATATATATATATATATATATATATATATATATATATATATATATATATATATATATATATATATACACGCAGACACACACACACACACACACACACACATATATATATATATATATATATATATATATATATATATATATATACACGCAGACACAAACACACACACATATATATATAGGGGGAGAGTGACTGCTCCTCGCACTCTAGTTTTGGGGTGCTTGAATGTGCGTGGATGTAGTACTATAGAGAGTAAAAGATGTGAGATTAGAAGTATGTTTAGGAATAGAAAGATGGATATATTGGCTTTGCGTGAGACAAAGATAGAAGGGAAAGGTGAAGTGATGTTTGGTCAAATGTCTGGTAGAGTGTCTGGATTGAAAGAGGGAGAGCAAGAGAAGGTGTGGCTTTATTGCTGAGTGAATGGATGACAGGTAAAGTAGTGTAATGGAAGGAGCTATCATCTATGTTAATGTGAGTAAAGGTTAGATTGGGTAGGGAATGTTGGGCTTTTGTCAGTACGTATGTGCCAGGTTGTGAGAAAAGTGAAGAAGAGCGTAATGAATTCTGGAATGAATAAACTAGGTGTGTAGAAGAACTGGGTAGAAGGAATTATGTAGTTGTCATGGGTGACTTAAATGCTAGAGTGGTCGCTGGTGAGGTAGAAGGTGTCATTGGGAAGTATGGAGTATCAGGTGAAAATGAGAGTGGTGAGAGACTGGTAGATATGTGTGTTGAGCAAGAGATGGGGATTAGTTCTAGCTTCTTCAAAAAGAAAGATAAAAACAAGTATACATTGGTAAGAGTGGAAAATGGAAGAGTGGTAGAAAGGTCCTTAATGGATTATGTGTTGATAACTAAAAGAATGTTTGGAAGATTGAAAGACGTGCATGAGTTTACGGGTATGGCTAACGGTATGTCTGATAAATTTCTGGTGGAAGGAAAATTAGTTGTAGAGAAAAAGTGGGGGATAGAGTAGGTGGATGTAAAAGGGAACTAGTGAGAGTTGAAGAGCTAATAAAACCGGGGGTAAAAAGTAAATATCAGGAGAGGTTGAAAATGGCATTAGACAAAATGAAAGTAAGAGAAACGGATAATTTAGAGGAGGAGTGGAAGTTAGTAAAATAAAATTTTGTTGGGATTACAAGTGATGGGTGTAGCAAGAAGTTTGTTGGAGGCAGCATGAGGAAGGGCGGTGAATGGTGGAATGAAGGAGTGAAGGTAAAAGTGGAAGAGAAAAAGAGGGCTTTTGATGAATGGCTGCAGAGTAATAGTGTAGAACAGTATGAAAGATATAGAGAGAAAAATGTGGAAGTAAAGTGCAAGGTAAGTGAGGCAAAGAGGGTAGCTGACCTGTGGAGGGGTTAGGGATTGGGTCATTCATATGAAGAGAATAGAAAGAAGATTTGGAAAGAAGTGAAGAAAGCAAGGAAGGCTGGATCAAGAATTGAAGAGACAGTGAAAGATGGAAATGGAAGGGTTTTAAAACGAGAGGAGGCAAGGAAAAGGTGGGCGGAATATTTTGAAAGTTTACTGAATGTTGAGGATAATAGTGAGGCAGATATAATTGCTGTTGCAGGTGTTGAGGTGCCGGTGATGAAAGATGAGAATGAGAGATTACAAGAGAGGAAGTGAGGAGAGCAGTAGATGAAACGAGAGTAGGAAAGGCATCTGGTATGGTTGGTGTGAGAGCTGAGATGTTGAAGGAAGGGGGTGTGACTGTACTTGAATGGTTGGTGAGATTGCTTAATACGTGTTTTGTTTTGTCAATGGTACCAGTAGATTGGGTTTGTGCGTGTATTGTACCACTATATAAGGGTAAGGGAGATGTGCATGAGTGTTGTAATTCAAGGGGTATTAGTTTGTTGAGTGTGGTGGGAAAAGTATATGGTAGAGTACTGATTAATAGGATTAAGGATAAACAGAGAATGCAATCTTAGGAGTACAGGGTTGTTTTAGAAGAGGTAGGGGTTGTATGAATCAGATTTTTACAGTTAGGTAGATATACGAGAAATATTTAGCAAAAGGTAAGGAGGTGTATGTTGCGTTTATGGATCTGGAGAAAGCTTATGATAAAGTTGATAGGGAAGCAATGTGGAATGTGATGGGGTTATATGGAGTTAGTGGAAGGTTGTTGCAAGCAGTGAAAAGTTTCTACAAAGGTAGTAAAGCATGTGTTAGGATAGGAAATGAAGTGAGCCATTGGTTTCTGGTACGACTGGGGCTAAGACCAGGATGTGTGATGTCGCTGTGGTTGTTTAACTTGTATGTTGATGGAGTGGTGAGAGATGTGAATGCTTGAGTGCTTGGACGAGGATTGAAACTGGTAGACGAGAATAAACCATGAATGGAAGGTAAATCAGTTGTTGTTTGCGGATGATACTGTACTGGTTGCACACGCGGCAGAGAAGCTTGGCCAACTACTGACAGAATTTAGAATAGTGTGTGAGAGAAGGGAGTTGAGAGTTAATGTGGGTAAGAGTAAGGTTATGAGATGTACGAGAAGGGAATGTGGTGCGAGGTTGAATGTCATGTTGAATGGAGAGTTACTTGAGGAGGTTGATCAATTTAAGTACTTGGGGTTTGTTGTTGCAGCAAATGATGGAGTGGAAGCAGATGTACGTCAGAGAGTGATTGAAGGATGCAAAGTGTTGGGGGCAGTTAAGGGAGGAGTAAAAAATAGAGGATTGTGCGTGAATGTAAAGAGAGGTCTGTATGAGAAAGTGATTGTACCAACTGTGATGTATGGATCGGAGTTGTGGGGAATGAAAGTGACGAAGAGACAGAAATTGAATGTGTTTGAGATGAAATGTCTAAGGAGTATGGCTGGTGTATCTCGAGTAGATAGGGTTAGGAACGAAGTGGTGAGGGTGAAAACGGGTATAAGAAATGAATTAGCAGCTAGAGTGGATATGAATGTGTTGTGGTGGTTTGGCCATGTTGAGAAAATGGAAAATGGCTGTCTGCTAAAGAAGGAGATGAATACAAGAGTTGATAGAAGCAGTACAAGAGGAGGGCCAAGGTTTGGGTGGATGGATGGAGTATAGGAAGCTCTGGGTGATAGGAGGATAGATGTGAGAGAGGCAAGAGAGCGTGCTAGAAGTAGGAATGAATGGCGAGCGATTGTAACGCAGTTCCGGTAGGCTCTGCTGCTTCCTCTGGTGCCTTGAAAGAAGGCAGAGGTAGCAGCAGTTGGGGATTCAGCGTTATGAAGCTTCATCTGTCGTGGATAATGGGGGAGGGTGGGCTGTGGCACCCCTAGCAGTACCAGCTGAACTCGGTTGAGTCCCTTGTCAGGCTGGGAGGAACGTAGAGAGAAGAGGTCCCGTTTTCTTTTTCATTTGTTTGATGTCGGCTACCCCCCAAAATTGGTGGAAGGGCCATGGTATATGTATGTATGACAGATATATATATATATATATATATATATATATATATATATATATATATATATATATATATATATATATATATATATATATATATATTTTACGAAGTTAAGAGCAACAAGAATTATAATCTTTTAAATCTTAATCCATTAACCAACGTTTCGGGAATTCATTCCCATCATCATTGCTACATAAAAACGTGAAATATTGTTAATATCAAAGATGTACTTGTTACCCTTGACAAAAAATGCATTTTTTTATCCTGAAAACTCGGCCATATATCACTCTTCGTCTTAGCACTAACATTGAATTGTATAGTGGAGTCTGGCAATCCTCTATTGCCTCAAGCACCCAAGCAAATACATAAAATCACTCACAATCACCAGATATGAAATATATACCTTCAATTATCATCCATATTCAAGGAAACATCTTATTTTTATATTGAATTTTCTTTAATTGGGGACGATAAGATATTTTTTGTTGTTGTTGTTGATCAGCTTATCAATCGCGAACGTTATCTACACTGAAACTTGCAACTAATAGTATCCTAGCAGACGATACAGTATTTATCTGTTTCCTCATGCATTATTTTGTAATGACTTTGTTGCATGGATTTCGGAATAACTTTCTTTAATCTCTTGATAGTTTCCGACATATTCATTATTTTCGTGTTTTTAGCAGCTCGAATACCTTAAATGTACAATGAATATTAGTTAGATATATTTTCCGTTATCTTTGACTCTGTATGAGCTATGATTCAATGATACATTTGTATTAAAAGATAGACTTATTCTTCTAATCATAATACTTTTACCTTTGTTAGCAAGCTTCACAACGCTTCAGCTATAAGTGGGTCTTGACTCCTAACCGACGTCACGTAAACAAACTGTTGCATAAAAAATAATATGAAAATAACAAAGAAGCATATCTCATAAAGACTGGAATCTTCCTTCTTCCCATTCAGGGTACGATATAAGTACTGCAGCTTCCCATACATCACCCTTGCTTTCATAAAAGATGCACCTATCTCCCCTCTTAGAGTAGTATTAGCTGTGCTTTTAGTGGCACCTAAACTCTTCCTGTATACCCCATTCTCTATTCTTTGTAGTTTTTCTATTTCAGTTTCTGTTACATTTATAATGCTTGTTCCATACAAAATAGATGGTAAAGCAATACTTTTCCAGAAAGTTTTTCTTATCAATACCTTATTGCAACTTTTCTCTATAACTGAATATGTTAGATTAGCTAGTTTTTTTGCCATTTCTATCATTACCCTTTTCAGAGTTCTAAATATATTCCTATTATTATCTAGCTTTATTCCTAAGTATGTTAAAATTTCTACTACTTTGATTCCCTCTATGTTATCTGCCTTTTCTTTCATATTGTAAATCATAATATTACTCTTTTCTTTATTGATTTCTAACCCACATTTTTTACCAGTTTCTACTAATATCTGGATGTTACGCTTTGCATTATTTATATCCTCTGCAATTATTAAAGCATCATCTGCAAAAAATATTATTAATTGATTTCTGAAACCGTCTTCCTCTTTTATTTTCTGCATGATAATGTACGTAATTAGTTTAAAAAGTGAAGCTGATCCTGTGCAACCCTCTTCAATTCCACTCGTAACATACATTTCTTGTTCTATACTTTCTCCTAAGTCAATGCCTGTAGTATCTCCTTGATAAATATTTGCAATTGCACTTATGATTTTGGTGTTAATTCTGTATTCTTTTAAAACTTCTATTAATACCTCCCTTTTTACAGAGTCAAATGCTTTACTGAAGTCTATTGCGGTTACTATTAGTGGTTTCTCGTTACTATAGCTCTCTTCCACACAATACTGTAATATAAAGATATTGTTCTCTATCCTGCCTCCACCTGTAAATCCTGCTTGACATTCATTTTCTTCTTTATTTATTCTTATGTGATTTTCTATTTCCTCTTTCACCATCATGAATATTTTATAAGAAATATTTAATAGAGCTATGGGTCTTAGGTCTTTTGCCATTGGCCTTCTTTTCTTTTCAACCATCTTTGTTCTTGACTTCTTCCACATAAATGTTTTTTCTTTTATGACCAACTCATTTTGATAACATTTCTGTAAGATTTCAAGACATATTTTTTTTCCTGGTACAAAACTCTTACAGACCTAATCCATGAAAGTGCTTCCCTCTTTTCGTCATGAACAGATTTTGAATCCGCATTTTATATTTGAGCATCCTAGTTAATGTTTGTTTAATTTTATGTAAATTATTCTGATAATTTTACATTTCTAAAATTTGAATAATCTTCTTGATTTTTATTTAAAGCTGTAAATAATCAACATGATGTTTACCAATATATCCACCAACTTAAATATCATAATGTAAATTTCTTATCTCAAAATCTCTCCCGGTACCCACTTCTCTTGAGTATTATAAGATCTTAACATGACCCTAGATAAAAGGGAAAATCTTCCTCCGCACCAACAAATTGAATAGCGTCGCACTAGTACTGTGTGGTTTTGTTCCGTATGACAATGAAAACTTTGACACATAAACAAACATGTTATACGCATTTGCCTTTCTACACTTCATGTTATGATTAAATGCTTAAGCAAATCTTTCACGTTCTGCATTCTTGAAAGCATGATACGTTGCGTAAAATGTATTCATCATACTTTTTATATAACCTAACTTTCTATAATTTTGTGAGGTAAACTTTCGACCTTTATCTGTTACAAATTGATCTGGAATACCTAGTGTAGGAAAACAAATGCATTTATTTTTTTACAGCTGCATAAGATGTTGTTGGCTTTCTATGAATTGCCTCTGACCATTTACTGTAAGTATCTACAACTATCAAAGATAAATAACCTAAAAGGAACCTGCCAAATTTATGTGCAGTCTTTGCCACGGATAACTTTGTAACTCCCACGTGCGCAATCAATCAAAACTGGGATTGTTTTGTTGCATAACACAATTCTCACACACACATACCACACTAACACACACACATACACCCCCACCCCCCCACACACACACAGACATATATATATATATATATATATATATATATATATATATATATATATATATATATATATATATATATATGCATATGCATATATATATATATACATATGCATATATATATATATATATATATATATATATATATACAGTATATATATATATATATATATATATATATACATATGCATATATATATATATATATATATATATATATATATATATATATATATATATATATATATACAGTATATATATATATATACAGTATATATACAGTATATATATATATATATATATATATATATATATATATATATATATATATATATATATATATACAGTATATATATATATATATATATATATATATATATATATATATATATATATACATATGCATGTATTACAAGTATATATTACTATTATCATTAATATTATTACTACCCAAGCTGCAACCCTAGTTGGAAAAGCGAGATGCTCTAAGCCCAAGGGCTACACTAGGGAGAAATAGCCCAGTGAGGAAAGGAAATAAGGAAATAAATAAATGATGAGAAGAAGTTAACAATAAATCATTCTAAAACAGTAACAATGTCAAAACAGATATGTCATATATAAACTATAAAAAGACTCATGTCAGCGTGGTCAACATAAAAACATTTGCTCCAACTTTGATCTTTTGAAGTTCTACTGATTCAACTAGTCCGATTAGGAAGATCATTCCACAACTTGGTAACAGCTGGAATAAAATTTCTAGAATACTGTGTAGTATTGAGCCTCATGATGTAGAAGGCCTGGCTATTAGATTTAACTGCCTGTCTAGTATTACGAACAGGATAGAATTGTCCAGGAAGATCTCAATGTAAAGGATGGTCAGAGTTATAAAAAATCTTATGCAACATGCATAATGAACTAATTGAACGACCGTGCCAAAAATTAATATCTAGATCAGGAATAAGAAATTTAATAGACCATAAGTTTCTGTCGAACAAATTAAGATGAAAATCAGCAGCTGAACACCAGACAGGAGAACAACACTCAAAACAAGGTAGAATGAAAGAATTAAAACACTTCTTCAGAATAGATTGATCACCGAAAATCTTAAAAGACTCTTTCATTAAGCCAATTTTTTGTGCAATTGAATAAGACACAGACCTAATGTGTTTCTCAAAAGTAAATTTGCTGTCGAGAATCACACCTAAAATTTCAAAAGAGTCATACAAATTTAAAGAAACATAATGAATACTGAGATCCGGATTTTGAGGAGCCACCGTCCTTGACCTACTTACAATCATACTTTGAGTTTTGTTAGGATTCAACTTCATACCCCATAATTTGCACCATGCACTAATTTTAGCTAAATCTCTATTAAGGGATTCACCAACCCCAGATCTACATTCAGGGGATGGAATTGATGCAAAGAGAGTAGCATCACCTGCATATGCAACAAGCTTGTTTTCTAGGCCAAACCACATGTCATATATATATAGTTTGAAAAGTAATGGGCCAAGACCACTACCCTGTGGAACATCGGATATCACATTCCTATACTCACTATGGTGCCCATCAACAGCAACTTTTTGAGATCTATTACCTAAAAGATCAAGAATAATGCTAAGAAACGACCCACCCACTCCCAACTGTTTAAGTTTGAAAATAAGGGCCTCTTGATTAACATGGTCAAAGGTAGCACTGAAATCAAGGCAATCATACGAACTTCTTGACCACAATCAAGGGATTTCTGTACAGCATTGGGGATTGTAAGAAGGGCATCACATGCTCCAAGGACTTTACGAAAACCAAATTGCAAACTAGGGAATAGATGATTACCTTCAGCAAACCTATTAAGACGTTTTGCCAGAAGACGCTCAAAAACTTTAGATAATATGCGAGTTATGGAAATTGGGCAGTGATCAGTGGGATTTGAGCTACCACAAACACATTTACATAGAGGAGTAACATTACCAAAGCTCCTCTTCTTACTAACTTGCACAAAATAACAGATAACTTTGGAGATAAGAAATCAGCTGTCTTTATAAAAAAAAAAAAAAACAATGGATAAATACCATTTGGGTGTACACCTCCATAAGCATCAAGATCCATCAACAGAGCTTTAATTTCACGACATCGAAAAGCTAAACTAGTTAGTTTACATACATACATATACCAAGGCACTTCCACCAATTTTGGGGGGTAGCCGACATCAACAAATGAAACAAAACAAAAGGGGACCTCTACTCTCTACGTTCCTCCCAACCTGACAAGGGACTCAACCGAGTTCAGCTGGTACTGCTAGGGTGGCACAGCCTACCCTCCCCAGTTATCCACCACAGATGAAGCTTCATAATGCTAAATCTCCTACTGCTGCTACCTCCGCGGTCATCTAAAGCACCGGAGGAAGCAGCAGAGCCTAGCGGAACTGCGTCACAATCGTTCGCCATTCATTCCTATTTCTTGCACGCTCTCTTGCCTCTCTCACATCTGTCGTCCTATCACCCAGAGCTTTCTTCACTCCATCCATCCACCCAAACCTTGGCCTTCCTCGTGTACTTCCCCCATCAACTCTTGCATTCATCACCTTCTTTAGCAGACAGCCATTTTCCATTTTCTCAACATGGCCAAACCACCTCAACACATTCATATCTACTCTAGCTGCTAACTCATTTCTTACACCCATTCTCACCCTCACCACTTCGTCCCTAACCCTATCTACTCGAGATACACCAGCCATACTCCTTAGACACTTCATCTCAAACACATTCAATTTCTGTCTCTCCATCACTTTCATTCCCCACAACTCCGATCCATACATTACAGTTGGTACAATCACTTTTTCTTATAGAACTCTCTTTACATTCATGCCCAACCCTCTATTTTTTACTTCTACCTTAACTGCCCCCAATACTTTGCAACCTTCATTCACTCTCTGACGTACATCTGCTTCCACTCCACCATTTGCTGCAACAACAGACCTCAAGTACTTAAACTGATCTACCTCCTCAAGTAGCTCTCCATTCAATATGATATTCAACCTTGCACCACCTTCCCTTCTCGTACATCTGATAACCTTACTCTTACCCACATTAACTCTCAACTTCCTTCTCTCACACACTATTCTAAATTCTGTCACTAATTGGCCAAGCTTCTCTGCCGCGTCTGCAACCAGTACAGTATCATCCGCAAACAACAACTGATTTACCTTCCATTCATGGTTTATTCTCGTCTACCAGTTTCAATGCTCGTCCAAGCACTCGAGCATTTACCTCTCTCACCACTCCATTAACATACAAGTTAGAAAACCAGGGCGACATCACACATCCCTGTCTCAGCCCTACTCTCACCGGAAACCAATCACTCACTTCATTTCCTATTCTAACACATGCTTTACTACCTTTGTAGAAACTTTTCACTGCTTGCAACAACCTTCCACTAACTCCATATAACCCCATCACATTCCACATTGCTTCCCTATCAACTCTCTCATACGCTTTCTCCAGATCCATAAATGCAACATACACCTTACCTTTTGCTAAATATTTCTCGTATATCTACCTAACTGTAAAAATCTGATTCATACAACCCCTACCTCTTCTAAAACCACCCCATACTTCTAAGATTGCATTCTCTGTTTTATCCTTAATCCTATTAATCATTACTCTACCATACACTTTTCCAACTACAATCAAACTAATACCTCTTGAATTATAACACTCATGCACATCTCCCTAACCCTTATATAGTGATACAATACATGCACAAACCCAATCTACTGGTACCATTGACAACACAAAACACATATTAAACAATCTCACCAACCATTCGAGTACAGTCACACCCCATTCCTTCAACATCACAGCTCTCACACCATCCATACCAGATGCTTTTCCTACTATAGTTTCATCTAGTGCTCTCCTCACTTCCTCTATTGTAATCTCTCTCTCATTCTCATCTCCCATCACCGGCACTTCAACACCTGCAACAGCATTTATATCTTCCTCTCTATTATCCTCAACATTCAGTAAACTTTCAAAATATTCCGCCCACCTTTTTTCTTGCCTCCTCTCTTTTAACAACCTTCCATTTCCATCTTTCACTGTCTCTTCAATTCTTGCACCAGCCTTCCTTACTCTCTCACTTCTTTCCAAAACTTCTTCTTATTCTCTTCATATGACTGACCCAATCCCTCACCCCACCTCAGGTCAGTGGCCCTCTTTGCCTCACGCACCTTGCAATTTACTTCCACATCTTTCTCTCTATATTTCTCATACTTCTCTATACAATTACTCTGCAGCCATTCTTCAAAAGCCCTCTTTTTCTCTTCCACTTTTACCTTCACTCCATTCCACCATTCACTGCCCTTCTTCATGCTGCCTCCAACAACCTTCTTGCCACACACATCACTTGCAATCCCAATAAAATTTTCATTTACTAACTTCCACTCCTCCTCTAAATTACCAGTTTCTCTTGCTCTCACTTCGTCATATGCCATTTACAACCTTTCCTGATATTTACTTTTTACCCCCGGTTTTATTAGCTCTTCAACCCTCACTAGCTCCCTTTTACATCCTCCTACTCCCTTCCCCCACTCTTTTGCTACAACTAATTTTCCTTCCACCAAAAAATTATCAGACATACCGTAAGCCATACCCCTAAACACGTGCACGTCTTTCAATCTTCCAAACATTCTTTTAGTTATCAACACATAATCCATTAATGCCCTTTCTACTACTCTTCCATTTGCCACTCTTACTCATGTATACTTGTTTTTATCTTTCTTTTTGAAGAAGCTAGAACTAATCCCCATCTCTTGCTCAACACACATATCTACCAGTCTCTCACCACTCTCATTTTCACCTGGTACTCCATACTTCCCAATGACACCTTCTACCTCACCAGCGCCCACTCTAGCATTTAAGTCACCCATGACAATTACATAATTCCTTCTACCCAGTCCTTCTACACACCTAGTTAATTCATTCCAGAACTCATTCCGCTCTTCTTCACTTTTCTCACTACCTGGCCCATACGCACTGACAAACGCCCAACATTCCCTACCCAACGTAACCCCTACCCACATTAACCTAGATGATATCTCCTTCCATTCCACTACTTTACCTGTCATCCATTCACTCAGCAATAAAGCCTCAGGAATATAACTCAATGTCCTTATATAAGCCTAACTACCAGACAAATAATAACAATAATAATAATAAGGTTCATAAACAGTAAATGATAATAATGATATATGTAAGTGATGATCTTAGAGCATGAGAGAGGAGAGAGATGAATAGATAGTCACTTTAATATTCACACAAAACCAGTAATTTTGAAGAAAAAATTGTAATCTCGTCATTTGAATTATTTGCTATAGTACTTCCGTTGATAATTTTTTTAAATAGTACTTCATTCATTTTCTCAAAACCTGAGGAAATTCTTTCTAAAAGACATGCCAAGTGGAAAATATAATTTGAAATTCATTTCACATATCTTATCGACAATATAAAATCCCCTATACACCTAATAAAAAATTCCTGTATAAATGCTTCTTATGCAGACACTATTTATGTAATAAAATGTGAATTCTACTTTGGTATACTAATAATTGTAGATTTCTCACGGATATTGGATAACAAATATTCTTATCGCTATCAATCTAATCAATCGAAAGTCTAAACTATTACGTGCCGTTACACCAAAATGAATAAAAGTGTCAAGACCTTTAGCCGTTTACTTTCATGGAGCGCAGATTATCATTAATAAACTTAAATATGATCCAAAATTATCAACACACCTAGAAACTATTCTTATTAATGAACACAATCCTGAATACAAATAAATATGGCATTATCAATATGTTATATACACACACACACACACACACACACACACACATATATATATATATATATATATATATATATATATATATATATATATATATATATATATATATATATATATATACACACATATATATATATATATATATATATATATATATAT
>NC_090737.1:59955175-59972675 GCF_036898095.1 Palaemon carinicauda
AGAAGGACGACAAAAGTCTGGTGGTTTATCAAGAGGTTTTATTTTTCTTATCGATTTCTTGTTCTTCTCAAAACCATACATCCTGTCCTCCCTGGAGTTGAAGTGGCTCTCTTGGAGAATATTTAGCCTTACACGTTGTATTGGCTTTTCCATATTGACAGTTTTTCCGACTTTTAATGTAGAGTATTTGGGTATTATCAATCACTTTACTTATGTATCCATATAGATTTTTTTTTTGTCTTCATTATTGTTAATGTAGTTTTAATTTATGATGTATCTTTTTAAGGCCAATATTTCTTATAATATCTGGAGACATTGAGCAAAATCATGGAACAGTACGTCTCAGACTTCGTCAGTGTCATTTACTGTAATGTAACATTCGTGGTCTTCTTACAAATATTCATGATATTACAGTAGCCTCCAGACAGTGTGATATTGTTTTGTGATCAAAAACTTTGGTTTTTAGTAAGAGGCCCTCATCTGAGCTCCTTATAACTGCTTTTAAGAAGCCAATAATTTTGAAACGAGAAACCATTCCAAGGGTAAGTGAAATAGCCGTGTATATTTGGACTGTATACTCGGCTTATCATAAGTCTTGCTATAAATGTGGAAGATTTGAAAGTTAGATAATAAAAGTTTGTAGCGTTCATAACAACTTCTATTTTTGTTTGATCTACCGGAATCCAAACATAGAGTATTCGATCTTTGACTGTCTTCTTAATATTATGGCTATGATACAAAAAGATAATAGAAAGGCCTCTTTTATTTTTACTGGATATTTCAATGCTTAGCATAGGGAGTGGTTAAATTCGGTTTCTCCTACTGATCTCCATGGCTTAATGGCAATTCATAAGTGAAGCTACTCACAGGTGAGGTAACTGCTTAGACCTCGTACACACCGACTAACGTGGAGTTATGAAAGTAAGGTCAGTTTTTCCAGTTCGACATCCACTGTATCATACTCATGTAAGCTATATATAAAATATCAAGCAGACAAGAAGGGTTTTTTCTCTTGATCTTTTGCCCTTGAATTGGACACAGTAGCATATTAGTGTTGATACTGTTGTTTCGTTGAATGAGAATATAGTCAGCATAATTGATAAGCATATCCCTTCTTGTGTGATTAGGTACCGAGTGAATAAGTAACTATGGTTCAATGATGGTTGTAGACGAGATTATTTGGAGAAGAAGGAGGCCTATCATTTTTGGACAGGTAACAGATTAGATTTTACTAGGAATAACTATACTAAGCTTAGAGCTTTTGCTAAGAGAGTTTATACCTCAAATGAAAATGAATATAATATAACCATGAAAGAACCTTTCTGGTACAACCAAGGAACCTAATTGGTGAGCTAACCTTTAATCCGCTCTCTTTGTTATAGATGCAACATATCCTCCTTTACTTTAACCACTTGACTCTGTCACCCAGTGTTCAAAGGAAAATGCAACCCTTTTGGCAAATGAGTTCAACAGTAAGCAGAGTAATTAAAAAGGTATTCTTCTTCATTACTGTTTTATTTTTTTCTGAAGCTAAACTAACTAGTTTAGCTTTTCGATCTCTTGAAATTAATACTATCTTGATGGACTTTGATGCTTATGGAGTTGTAGTAGATCCAAATGGATTTTTCATTTTTTATTCTATATTGACAGCAGATTTTCTAGCTACAAACTTATCTGATATTACGCATGTTAGTAGGAATAGGTTCCTTTACCACTTGTTGGAGAAATGGTAATGTTACTCCATTGTAAAAATGTGTTTCTGGTAACTCAAGTCCAGCTTATTTCCGTCAAATTTCTATAAATCCCATTTTATGTAATTTCTGAACGTGTATTGGCCAAACATCTAAATAGGTTTGCAGAAGGTAATCTTCTTTCCCTAGTTCACAATTTGGCTTTTATAAAGGCCTTGGAGTATGTGATGCCCTTTTTAGAATTTCTAATGCCATACAGAAATATCTTGATTGTGGTCAGGTAGTTGGTATGATTAGCCTTGATTTAAGTGCTGCCTTTGGCTATTTATATTAGGAGGCCCTCGTTTTCAAACTCATTTAGTTGTGAGGGGGTTGGTCTTTTCGTAGCATCATAATTGAATTTTGAAATGAAAGATTGCAAAGCATTGTTATTGATGGCCACTAAAGTAAGTATAAGAATGTGATACCCGATTTTCCTCAGGGTATTGTTCTTGGCACATTACTTTTCATACTATATAAAAATGATATGAGGTTTGGCCTAGAAAACAAGTTCGTTTTATATGGAGATATTGTTACTCCCTTTTGCATCAGTTCCATCTGCTGAATGAAGATCTGAGGTTCCTGAATCCCTTAATAGAGTTCTATCTATAGTTAGTGCTTAATACAAATCATAGTCCATGAAAATTAAAACCTAATAAGACTCATGGTACGATTGTAAGTAGGCCAAGGATAGGTGCTCCTCAACATCCGCATCTCATCATTGATAATATTTCTTTAATCTTCGGTGTGATTTTCGTCAGCAAATTTACTTTTGAAAAAAAAAAAATTAGTTTTGTGTTTTCTGGAATTGCCCAAAATGCTGGATAATTCAAAAATTCTTGTAATATCTATGTTGATAGATCTATTATGGTGAGGGCTTTTATATCTTTCATTCTTCCTGATTTCGAGGATTGTTTTCCTATCTGGTCATCATAAGATGAATCCTAACTAATTCTGTTGGACAGGAACTTACACTCCATCAAATTTCTAATTCCTGATCTAAATACCAATCTGCGGCACCAAGGTTCAATTAGATTGGTATGCATGTAGCATAAGATTTTTTTTTAGTTCTGACCATCCTTTACACTCAAATCTTCGCGGAAAGTACCATTCTGTTCAAAATCCTAGGTAAGCAGTTAATTATTATAGTCATGCCTTTTCCATGATAGCGTTCAATACAACACAGTATTCTAGAAGCTTTATTCTATCTTTGACGAAGTTGTGGAATGATTCTCCTAATCATGTAATTGAATCGGTAGACCTTCAAAAGTTAAAACTCTCATCAACTTTTCTATGTTGAACAGGCTGGCATTAGTTCTCTTTTAGAGTTTATGTGTGAAATATCTGTTTTGATGATGTTATTGTTCTTGAAATATTCTATTACAATTGTTCTTTACTTCTCATATGCTTGTTTTTCCAACTAGATTGTAGCTTAGATAATAATAATAATAATAATAATAATAATAATAATAATAATAATAATAATAATAATAATAATAATAATAATAATAAGCTAAGACTCATCAATAAGAGCGGGTTCTTGATGGCCTTTAAAAATAATGTGAATATTCATTTGGAAAAACAAATTACCACACAATCTACTAATAGTTTCTTTTTCTCAATTTAGTGAATAATCTCAAATAGGCTGCATTAATGAAGTAGTTAGAACATTATATTTGCTTTGTTCATAACTGAACACAGCAGGAATATCAAACCCAAACATTGGTAGAAGGCGTACAATTCTCTCCTTGCTCTGTTACAATTGTTACAATGTTTTATTTTTTCTTTCTTTAAACAAATAAAAAAACTGAACACAGGATTAATGCATGTACCTTATACAAAACTGATTAAAACGATAATTCAATAATACTGTTTTAATTACCCTAGATGGTTGAGACTTAATCATGATGATTAGTGAGAACAATGTACGCTTATTAATCCATATTTTCATTCTGGAATACTCTGTTGAGCATCTAATGTTGCATATATACTCAATCCTATTCAAGATCTTTCTCTCTATGTCTATACTAAAATGTTTTCTTGGCTCAATAATCCATTGTCTTCTATTCCTTCCCCTGCTTCTTTTGCAATCTCTAGGAACCATTCCGTTATTCTTCATGTCCATCTAGTATTCGTCTTTTATCGTTATATGTCCTACGCATGTCTATTTATTTTTCTTGCTTTTTGTTGGAATAATATTGTTATTATTCCTAGCCAAGTACAACCCTAGCAGGAGAGGAAAGATTCTATAAGCCCAAAGGCTCCAGCCGGGAAAAATAGTTAAAAAAAAAATATATATATATATATATATATATATATATATATATATATATATATATATATATATATATATATATATATATATAAAGAGACCGGCCAATAAAAAAACTAAAAGAGAAGTAATGAGCAATTGGAGTAAGATATTTTACTAACAGAAACATCACTTAAATAGATCTTTCATATATGAACTATAAAAACAGAAAAATCAAGAGAAAGAAATACCAATAGCCGTTCCGAGCATACCCACAAGAAAGAGAACTATACCCCAAGACAACGGGATACCATGGTACGGAGGCTATGGAACTAAGAATAGAAAACAATGGTTTGATTTTGTAGTGTCCTTATCCTAGAAGAACTGCTCATCCTAGCTAAAGAGTTCCTTCTACACTTACCCCGAAAAAAGTAGCCAATGAACAATAACAGTGCAGTATTTAACCCTTTGAGTAAAGAAGAATTCTTTGATAATGTTAGTGTTGTTAGGTGCATGAGGTCAGAGGAAAATGTAGAAAGAATATGCCGGGCAATTCAAAGAATGTGTAGGCAAAGAAAAAATGGGCTATAATCAGAGAGATGAATCTAAAGTAGCAATTACTGTATAGAAAAAGTACCCAATAAATCTCAAGCTGTAGCATCTCAATGGGCGGTTGGTGTTCTGACCAGTCTACTGTTTTAGTTTGTATATCTATGTTGATCTTTAAGTAGTAACTATCTTATGTCCCAATGAAAAAGCTACTTAATGGTGGTAAAACAATCTGATTATTTTTGTTTTTCTAGAGAATATAGCCTTTAACTTTTCATGACATCCTTCGGTTTACCAGATGTTTTCCATCCTGTGCTTATCCTTATATAAATTTGGGTTCATATCTTAGGGAAAAACTTATGGTCT
This sequence comes from Palaemon carinicauda, assembly GCF_036898095.1. Classification (NCBI taxonomy): domain Eukaryota; kingdom Metazoa; phylum Arthropoda; class Malacostraca; order Decapoda; family Palaemonidae; genus Palaemon; species Palaemon carinicauda. The sequence goes on from NC_090737.1 coordinate 59,960,072, forward strand.
ATCACAAATACGTATATTCCTTAAAAGCTTCTAGATGTTTGTCTGTAACTATTATTTGCTACCTTTGCTTTCTTTACTCCAGTATTCTATCGTCTTCCACAATCCCTTCCATGATTCACTATATAGAACTGCCATATACAAATCTTAGGTTATTAAGTTATACCCTATCAACGTTAATTCCTATATTTTCTCAATCTAAACTCCAAGAAACTTTTTATTTGAACACTGTAGATAATTCGGGATAGATAGGGTCTCAATGTGTAACTTTTTTCTCAATTGTAATTTTCTTATTATCTTTATCTACTATTGGGATTGATGTACTTCCATGTACAGTACATATCTTCACGTGTTCTAGCATAAGATTCATCTCGTTCTGGTCTCTAAAGGACTTTCATTGCTGCTGATGTTTTGACAAAAATAAATACTTTCTCATAGTCTATAAATGCCATACATAGTGGTTTGTTGATTGTTCCATCAAATTGTTAATTACATGGATATGATCAGTTGTCGAATAACTGCTTCTAAAGTCTGCCTGCTCTGTTGGTTGATTAGAGTCTATCCATATTTCTATTCTGGCAAATATGATCATTGAAAATATTATATATACATATATGTATGTGTATATATATATATATATATATATATATATATATATATATATATATATATATATATATATATACACATATATACATATATGCATATATATATATATATATATATATATATATATATATATATATATATATATATATACATATATATATATATATATATATATATATATATATATATATATATATATATATGTATATATACATATATGTGTATATATATATATATATATATATATATATATATATATATATATATATATATATATATATATACACGTATCTGTGTTTTTGCGTATTTGTATTTGTATATCTATGCTGTAGACTCAGACAACTATCCAATGTTCTTGTTTATTTTTTGTTTTATTCCTTCTATAAATAGAAACTTCAACTTGACTTATTTGCTTCATTGAATGAGAATTTTCTCTTTCCATACTTGAAGACATTTAGGGCCTTTGTCCTCTCTCTTCAATTGATTTTTTCACTATTATTTTAATTGACTAGCGTTCAATTTTTCCTCCAATACTTTAAGGAAAGATCTCGTTACTTCTCCTCTCTCGCCAATTCTCTATTGATATCACTAACATTTACTAACATTTATAATCTTCAGGTCGGACACCGATTATATACATTCATGAGTAATTCATATTTATTTTTGGTCAAAGGAAAACTACTATAACAATATATTTTTTGATGCACAGTGTTGAAAATTTTCCGGAGTTCAGGGAATCCACCACAAGGAACTAAATTTATTAGCAAATGTGTTATGACGCAATTCTTTTGAATGTAGTGCTTATACAAAGGAAAACATTTCCACCACCAGTTAGTTTTCGTCATTAATCTATTTACTTGAATAAAATTCAAAATAACAATGAAATAATTTTTTTACATTATTTTGAACAATTTACTTCCATAAATGGCTGCATTATCATTCTTATTTAAATAAGGAATATATTACAATACTCTAATCTCATATCATCTTTATCACATGCTATTTATTTAAAGATACTTTTCTTTTCAAGATAAGAGTTTCAATTTAAATCTGCAAACTCTCCATCTTCACCATACGAACTCAACCATCTAAATTAATTCGAATTCATCTATGTCCTTAAAAGAAACGATACAGTAGTAGTAATAATAATAATAATAATAATAATAATAATAATAATAATAATAATAATAATAATAATAATAAAGCTAGCAGACCATGGTGTGATCAAATAAAATTCCGTTTAGACAAAAACTTTTATTTTCTATATTACTGAAAACCAATCTTTCGGTTAAGAGAGCAATCATATTTATTCCCCAAAACCCCTTATATTATTTAAAATTAATATTTTCTAAGATTTTGGAATAATTCATTATTTTCACACCTTTAAACATGCAAAAAATAAAAATAAAACCAAAAGACCCTGAATTTGGCATTTATGTTATGCATTATTCACAGTTGTTTAAACCATAAATGTTGGGTACATGGGTGCGATTGTAAAATTAATGGTATTTTTCAGACCTTTTGCCAAAAGTAGGGAAATATTATGTAAATAATATCTCGAAATAAAATGAAAATGACCACCTAAATGGAGCAAATTTGTCTTGTGCATATTCAATTCACATATTTATATATCTCAAGAGGTCCCTGGTTTACCATGTACCTCCAATCGCACTTAATCTCCTTTTAAGGGATGTAAGAATTGTTTTTTATACACTATCTCCGTGTTACTAGAAAAAGAAATTCCGAAATATTTTCTGATATTACTCAGTTATTTTTTCTCTTTAAATTTTTAGGGTTAAATTCACGTCATCTTTTATATATAAAGGTTTCCCCTTATTATAAACATGAGCATGCTGGGCCCTAGCTCATATGCCAAAAGTTGCCAATACACTCGGAAACACATACACTATGCACATCAAAGAATATAAAAATATGTTTATGTAAGGAATTATAAATTGAGGATGGAGAGCTCAATTGTAATGTCTGGGGGAATGAGGATATCTTATAATGATAATAAAGTGCTAGCCAATTGAAGCAGTGGATAAAGAATGGATAAAAATGTAGGTGAATTGGATAATAAATAAAAGGAATGAAGAGTTTCCTGCAAATCATGACACATTGCTTTGTATAGGGGAGGGGAAGCAAGGCCCAAAGACAGTGAGCACCAGCAGTTTAAGAAAATAAGCAGTGGAGGAAGCAAAAGCCTAAACTGGTGGGACAGAATTAAATGAAAAATAGAAAAGTTGATGATAAAAAGAAAACGTGAATGAAGAGTGAGTGGGATGAGGGTGCAACGGGAGCAGAGAAGGAATTGATTCAGACAGGTCCTAAACAAGTAACTTTATTTAGAAAAAAGCACAAGTATTTATATGACCCAATGTGGCCACTTTAGAGTGAAAACTGAATGTTCACTATCAACGGTTTTTGTCGAAAAGGTTGACATTGACATAAAAATAGATAGCATATAAATGAAATAACAGTTGAAATAAGCTTGTTACATTCAACAACTTTTTGTCGTCTGTTATTGCTGCACGTGTATTAAAAGGGGAGTTGGATTACTGGGAAGGAGTGTGGGAGAAGGGCAAGGGGCAACTGAGGTGACATCATGAATCATCGTCATCATCATCATCTCCTACGCTTATTGACGCGAGGGCATCGGTTAGATTTCTCCAGTCGTCTCTATCTGTAGCTTTTAAAGTAATACTCCTCAACTCATCACCTCCCATAAAAGCATAATAGTGTATGGAAGGGAATTGGGATAAAAGCCTACTAGCTATAAAAAAAGAAATGAACGAACAAGTGCTGGATGGGATACCCAGAGAAAATTGGTTATAAATCAGAGAAGGAGAATAAAAAAAAGACAGTGTAAGGGAAAGAGATGTAGAACGAGCCGGTGATCTTGGAAAACAGCGGCGGAATCTGTTTAAACACAAGTGCACCCTTATTTTGGCCACTTTTCGCTGCGGTGAGTGAAGGGAGGAGCAGCTGTATGTGCTTATACTACGTTACATATAGTGGTGACTAAGCTGCAAATATTCCTACACCGCCGGCTGCACAGTATTTTTCTTACTAATTGATTTATCTTTTATTACTTACGTATAGTTTGAAATACATGAGTAAAATTTATGGCTGACTTTAACAAGTACTCTCCCTTATGGAAACCAATTGAAAGCAAAAGTTTGAATACAAATTATTGTTGTAATCTGATTGCAGTAAAATTTATCATTTTGTTAACAATGCAGTGATATCGATCACTACCACTTCTGGTTCAAAATTGTTCCATGCCTTAAAAGAGATTTAATATTTAATGCTAACTTTACAAACATATTTGGTATGCATCATGTATTTTATATGTGGAAACTCATATAAGTTGTGTATTTGGTTTCACTAAAATAGGCAAATTTAAATAGTGAATACTGCTTAAATACTTATAACAATATTTCATCATGAAGCATTATGCACTATGTATGGAACGTCCATATTTTACTTGGTAAGGCAAAAACTAGACCTTTAATAACAAAGTTGTGAAAGGAAACTTATTTCTTGCATCTCTTCAATTTAATGAAAAACTCTTTCTCTCCCATTATATGCCTTTTCATTTGCTTATTAATATGTAGTGCATATGTGCATATATAAGCACAAGTACTATACTTATGATTGTGCCGTTTTTACTAAAGAGGGTGATCGTTCCCAGAAGAACAAAAAGGTCAATGAATAATAACATATTTTTATACAAATTTTGGAACCCTGGAAGAAAATTTTCGTTTCATATGATTGCAGAAAATAATCACTAATACTGTCATCCAAAGGTTTGGGCTTTTACAACTTCCAATATGTTTAAGTTTCTTCTTTTAAAAATTTCTTACAACCAAAGTAATCTCTTCTATTTCAAACGTCTTCCTCATTATCAACGCCTCTGAAGATTTAAAATCATCAGGTATATGATTTTACAATTGCCCTAACTGATTAAAGTTTTTTCTCTCTCTCTCTCTCTCTCTCTCTCTCTCTCTCTCTCTCTCTCTCTCTCTCTCTCTCTCTCTCTCTCTCTCTCTCTCTCACACATTATATATATATATATATATATATATATATATATATATATATATATATATATATATATATATATGTATATATATATATATATATATATATATATATATATATACATATATATATATATATATATATATATATATATATATATATATATATATATATATATATATATATATTGGGGGGGGGGGCGCTCAGGCCATGTCATCCTGATGGAAGTTCCTAATAGGTAGCTTTCTAGGGTATATTTGACTACAGTGATATTCCCAGAGAATTTTACCTTAAGGTATCCAGAATTCTAACTCCTGGAGCGAATATCCCTAAATAATCTCACAGAGATATCGCATAATATCAGAGGACGTATTCTTGACACGTCACATAGCTATCTTCACCCCAAACAGTATTAACGCTTCGAGGGGTTACAGTGACAAGAATCTGAAACGAGAATGAAAAGAGAGCCGCTTATAAGGCATCTCTCCTATTCCGTTTCCAGTGTGTATCTGATGAAGGCGGTAGAGCCTTCTTTATTCCTTTTCGTGTAGCTCTACTACTCTGTGTTTTCCCTTGTGTTCTCTCATTATTTTGGATTTAATTCAACATTTTGATGACTTCTCCGGCCTCTTTTGCCTCTGGAAAGTTGAGTATTATCTTCCTGGATGGTATCGCTCGCTATTTATGGGTCATTTAGTTAGCTAGAGCGACGTTCCCGGTTTGTTATGCTTTAATAATCTAGCTATTTAGCTCCTCTAGGAATGCTTATATTATACCATCAGTTTTTAGTTCGGTGATTTAGGTAACCGATCTTGCCATTCGCAAGGCTTAGTAGCCTAGGCGTCTGGCCCTAGTACTTTCATGCATGATATATGTTTTTCCGAGTGTTATTTTATTGAAGCTATAGGCAAATATTTTATATATGTAAGATATTGTTGAATGTTCTTTCCAAGATTGTATACGAGAGAGTTTCGGTGAATTAGGTAATCGATTCTCCCCTTACCTAGTCTAGTAATCTGGGTACAGTAGTATACTTTCCCACATCCCCGATTGTTCTTTTCTCCTCCAGAGGCTAAGTTCAATCCCTCTCTCCCTCTGTAAGCCTTTGGCTTAATCCTAGTGGTTCTATCTGTATAATAATTCAGGTATAACTATTCTAGGATATGTCTGTCCTGACCTGATAACTCGAGTGACTGGTTTTTTGGGTTAGGGTAAAACATCAGAGTTTCTAGTCTGTGGTCTGCTTCTTCCTAGCATAGAGAATGAGTCTCCTTTGCTAGGTTAGTGGCGGATACAGGAAGCTTTGCTTCCCTAGTCCATGTCGGAAGGATTCTGTAAGACATGATTCCTTCCTCTAGTGGCCTAGCAGACTGTCCTGTGTTATTTTTTCGGGCTGGAGAATGAGTTTTCTCTGTTGCCCGGCGAAATAACTTCACCTAACTTTGTTCTGGTTGGGAGGAGGATAGCAAGTATTGCCAGTCTTCCTCCCTAATAGACAACTCTAGGTTAGGATGAGCTTCCCTAAATGCTGAGTGTGTTTCTTGCTAGAACGAAGTCTATAGGACCCTTATCCCTTCCCCACCTCTCTTTCTTTTATTTTCTTTTTGCCGCAGTCCTACCTCCGTACCTAGTGTAGGTTAGGATGGAGGACCGGCTCAGCTCTCTGCCGGCTGGCATTACATGTCAGCCGGCAGAGACCCTTTGTTCTTTGCAGAATGAACCCCAGACCTCCCTTGGTCTCCCTTCCATGTCTGCCAGTAGAGCCCGGCAGGCTATGGATTCTTTGAAAGCCTGAATGCTACATTCTCCCCTTCCATAAGTTCACTCTTTCTGGATGGAAGGTCGTATGGCAATGCCGCCTTATAACCTTACATCCATACTGTTTCTCTGACTATTGTGTTGTACCCCTAACCCGGCTGCCGGCTTAACAGCCGACAGCCGGGCAGGTGGAGCTTCTCTGGTTCTTGGCTACTGCCTGCCAGCAGTGGAATCACAGCCCGAATCTGCTGGCCACTACGACTAGCGGCCGGCTGCTGGGTATTAGTGTTTTCAGCTGTCGGCTGGCAATGATTGCCGGCAGGCACACAGTCGTGAATCAGTGGGCTGCCGCCTATTAGTTAAAGATAGTATATCTTTGAACTATACAGGGGTAGATGCCGGCCGGCACAACAGCATACGATGTACAGTAGTTGCTATATTTGTAGTGTAGTACACACTGCATTAGTAGAAACTGCTGTACAGAGTTTGTGATAACACTAAAGTTCTTCATCATACTTAATGTTATCTTGTACAGCCTTTTGTTGAGACCGTACAATATATAGAAAGTGAGTTCTTTCTGTATTCTTTCTATCCCGTACATTAAAACTTTATCTCAAGGTGTGAACTACACCTTAAATTTCCGTTTAGGAAATTACATAAGGTATTCCAGAATAGAATTAACCTTAGTTTTAATATCTCGGGAGGTTTCAGCAATTGACTGGACAGGAATTCCAAGTATGTGTCTTTCCTTCTTTCTTTTATAGCTTTTTTATATAAGCTAAATGTCTCAATCTAAGTGAAAGCCTTCACTTGATACTCATGGATTTTTCTTCTCTTTACAGGAGGACCATCTGAAGTGAGGGAGTGTGTTCTGTAATGTCTGCAGTAAGAACTTCTGTGGACATCAACTTTGCAGGAGGCACGCAGCATGCGCAGCCTCCAGAGGTGATCTCCGGTATTGGGACCCGCATGTTTGTACAGTTTGTTCTAACCTGATTACCGAGGCTTTTGACGACCCTAAGTCGACGGAGTCAAGGGATGCTGCCAGGGAAATGTTACGATCCTGGGTGAGGGGTTTTCAGAAAAACACCTCAGGCCCTTACCTTCCAAATGAGAAGATGAGGGCCTACCTTTTCCCTAAAGCATCGGCTGATGCAATCATCCCCCAGCCTCAGGTGGAGATACCAACTGCCCAGAATCCGGTAGATTCTGAAGTCTCGGCCACCCTTCAAGACATCCAATTGGACGATAGGATGTCGGATGTGTCAGATTCTATTGAGAAGGACCTTCTAGGAGAAGATCAGGAGGAGCTGTTCCAGGCTCCTCAAGTAGAAGAGAGAGAAATCGACGAAGTGTCGGTTACATCGGTTCCGGACCCAGAACCTGTTCCTTCTACATTGTCTGCTAACCCAGATGAATTGGGAAGGACTCTTTCTTCCATTGTTGAGATGATTCAACAAATTCAAATTAAGAATGATGAGAAGGAAGCTGCAATGAAACTGGAGATACGTAGACTTGCAGCATCACGTGGGCCCCCAGAAGCGGCTCAGTGTGAAGGATCTTCCTTTGTGCTCGGATACCAATCCTTGGAGGTATGCCGAACACATGCCAATGACAACCGGGAAGATTGTGATCTCAGAAAATTTGGGAGCAATTCCCCTGGAAGAAGTGGAATTTTGGCCCAACAAAGCTTCTTATCCGGACTGCTATTTCCGTCTTAGGAAGGAGCCAGCCTCAAAGGAGGAGACGGAGCCGAAGGAGGTCATAGTTTTTTACCATAGTAAAGCTCAGATGTTACTAGCAAGCTCGATGAAAGAGAGGGGCTTCACTAACTCAAAGGTGCCAGCCTTGAGTAAGAAGCTTCCCTCTTTTGTGGCCTCTCCTACCAGAGCCTTTCCCTTCTTGGAAAAGGGATATAAGGCAGCCTTAAAGGCGGTGGAGGCAGGGAAACCATGCCCCTCCTTGGAGGAGTGCAAGACGTTATCTCTGACCTTGCCCTTGGACCAAGAAGATTGGAAGGACGTACACCTTACCTTCTCAGTCGGAAAGCTGGAAGCTGATATTGCTGAACGCTAGTTCAATGAGGCATTTCCAAAACTGTCGGAGGTTCTCTTGCGTAGAGAGCAAGAGACAAAGGAACGACTTGCGGCATCGATGTCGTTGCAAACGACACTAGCAACGATGGCAAGTGACCCCAAGAACCAGGACATGTTCATGGTTGTGGCCAAAACCCATCTGGCCATAGTTAAGAAGGATCTCTATAGCTTTATTAAAACTAGGAGAGCCTGTAGAGAGTTCGTGTTCGCCTCAGCTGTGGTGAGGCACGAACCGAGGAAACTGATCTCTCGTATTTGGGATAAAGACCTCTTTCCCAATGAAGTGGTTAAAAAGGTAGTAGACAAGGCCGCCACAGGGAATAGGAACCTTCTCAAAAAGTGGGGCTTAGATCTTAAGAGAAAGTCTTCTCCGGATGAGGTCCCCAACCCAAGAGGAAGACAAAAAGGCCTAGGCCATCCTCCCAGCCGGCTAAACCCTACCGACAGCAGCATCAACAACAACTTCCTGTGACCGCAGTGCCTCAGATAGTGGCACAACCTCCAACCACGTACCAGCTGATACCTCAACAAGTGGCGACACAGTCGCCAGTTTTTAACCCAGCCTTCGAAAGGCAGACTTCTTCCTTTCGTTCGAGAGCTAGAGGAACAGGCAGAGGTTCTTCTAGACGCCCTTCAAGAGGAAGGGGATACAGGGGAGGACGCAGTCAAGGAGGCAAGGCCTCAGGTCCACAACAGTTATAGTAAGATACTTCCAGTAGGAGGGAGACTACAGCTATTTAGGGATCGCTGGACCTTCAATCCCTGGGCCCACAGCCTAATTAAAAATGGACTAGGTTGGAGCTGGAGCAGTTCTCCACCTCAACCTCCTCAATTCTTCCAACACTCATCCCCCGTTCTGGAAGAGTATGTCCGAGAACTCTTAGACAAAAGAGTAATCCGGAAAGTTAAGTCCATAAAATTCCAAGGAAGGCTGTTTTGTGTTCCAAGGAAGGACTCAGAAAAACTCAGAGTCATTCTAGACTTGTCACCACTCAATAAGTTCATAGTGAACTACAAGTTCAGAATGCTCACGCTTCAGCACATAAGGACCCTACTGCCCAGAAGGGCATATACTGTCTTTATAGACTTGTCTTACGCTTATTGGCACATTCCAATTAATCGTCACCTCTCCTCCTACCTAGGCTTCAAGTTACATAGAAAATTTTACGTCTTCAGAGCCATGCCTTTCGGGCTAAATATAGCCCCAAGGATTTTCACGAAGCTCGCGAACGCAGCCGTCCATCAATTACGCCTAAAGGGGGTCCAAGTAGTAGCCTACTTGGACGACTGGCTGGTGTAGGCAGCATCCAGGACAGAATGCATGCAAGCTTCTAAGATAGTGATCCAGTTCCTGGAACATCTGGGATTCAAGATCAACATAAAAAAGTCTTGAATTTCTCCAGCTCAAAAATTTCAGTGGTTGGGAATCCACTGGAATTTGGAGTCACATCGACTTTCCATTCCTAGTAAGAAGAGGAAAGAAATAGCAGGATCTGTCAAGAGACTATTGAAATCCAAACGGATATCAAGACGCGAACAGGAGAGAGTGCTGGGCTCTCTACAGTTTGCTTCGATAACAGATCCAGTGCTAAGAGCACAGCTTAAGGATGCAACAGGAGTCTGGAGAAAATATGCATCAAACGTGTGAAGAGATCTAATAAGACCACTACCGACTCGACTGGGAACGGTTCTCAAGCTGTGGTCCAATGCCAAGCAATTGAAGAAATCAATACTTCTTTAACCTCTTCCCCCGTCAGTAACTATCCACACAGACTCTTCAAAGGAAGGCTGGGGAGGTCACTCTCATCAGATGAGAGTCCAAGAAGCTTGGTCCAATCTTTTCAAGTAATTTCACATCAACCTTCTAGAAGCCATGGTAGTACTTCTGACACTAAAGAAAGTTTCTCCTCGCCACTCGACCCACATAAGACTGGTTCTAGACAGCGAGGTGGTAGTGAGATGCCTGAATCGACAAGGGTCGAGGTCACCTCAAATCAACCAAGTGATGATGGCCATATTCCGTTTGGCGGAAAGGAAGAAATGGCACCTGTCAGCAGTTCACATTCAAGGGTTCCGCAATGTGACAGCGGACGCTCTATCCAGGTTTACACCTATAGAGTCAGAATGGTCCCTTGATGCAGGATCGTTCTCCTTCATCTCGAATCAAGTCCCAGAGCTGCAGATAGACCTCTTTGCGACGAAAGACAGCAAGAAAATAGATTGTTACGTGTCCCCATACGAGAATCCGCTAGCAGAAGCGGTGGACGCTATGTCCCTGGACTGGAACAGATGGTCCAGTATTTATCTGTTCCCTCCGCACAACCTCCTTTTGAAGGTCCTCGATAAGCTGAGATCCTTCAAAGGGAAAGCAGCAATAGTGGCCGATAAGTGGCTAAATAGCGTGTGGTTCGCTCTGGCACTGGAACTACGACTAAAATTCGTACCGCTACTGGATCCATCCCTGTCTCAGCGAGTACAGAAGTCGACTGTCTTTGCTTCATCACAGAACACAGGGAATCTACATCGCATGATTTTCTCTCCTTAACGATGAGAAAAAGATTCGGTGTTAAAAGTCAGTTCAGACTTTTGAAGGAAACCAGAAGACATTATGAGGTTTCAGGGAAGAAGCAGATATCCCTTGTCAAGGCGAAGAAACCAAAAGAAATCTAGACAGATTCCTATTTATCATTCTTCATTCACCTTCATGGGCAAGGTTTAGCAGCCAACACAATTCTTTTGTTCAAGTCTGCCTTGACAAGACAGATACCATATGCCTTACAGGTCGACCTTTCTAACGACGTTCTTAATGAACTACAAAGGCCCATGCTAGGCTTAGCCCTTCAGCGCCTCCATGGACCCTTTGCATGGTCAGTAGATAAGATTCTTCATTGTATATAAATAATGAACAATGAGGAATGCGCTTAGAAGGCCTTGAATTTTAAGTCATATTTCTGCTTGTACTCACTTTGGGGGCCAGAGGTAGTGAAATAGTGGCTCTCTCTAGAGAGGAAGACCACGTCGAGTTCTTGAAGAGAGAACTGAATCTATTTCCAGACCCAACGTTCCTTACCAAGAACAAGCACCCCACCAACAGGTGGGGTCCCTAGAGAAATGCCCTCTGAAGGAAGATGCATCTCTATGTCCAGTGGAGTGCCTAAGGTGTATCTTCATAGAACTTCAGAGTTTATGGGAGGACAGCTGTTCAGAAGAGAAACCCTGGGTTCAAAGTTTTCTATAACTAATGGTGAAACTCACCCGTGTTATTCGCAGAACGGATCCAGACAGTACACCCGTTAGTCATGATCCGAGGAAAGTTGCCTCTTCCGTAAAATTTCTTTAATTATATGGACTTTGAACATCCGTGTTTGTACACCGGCTGGTAGTCACCCAAGGTGTTCATTACGCACTATGCGTAGCTAGTGGAGCAACTTGAGAATTCTGTGGTAGCAGCAGGTAGAATTCTTTAACCTTCTGTTTTAAATCTGCGAGGAACAGTGTAATTAATTTGGGACGATTAATTAAGAGGGTGCGTGTGTAGTCATAGTATGTTACTACACACTGAGCGATAGGCCACGAAAGTGTCCTTACGAACTGTTCCATTGTCGTCGGTGAACTATAGTATAATACGGACACTTGTGCCAAGCGTTATTTACGCTAATGTAAATTAACAGTATACAGACTATATCATTATTATTAATAATTCAATTGAAGTGGCAAATCTGTTTCCTAGCAGACAAAACAAAATTTTCTGTTGACTGTTTTTCTTTATGCTTTGACGCATATCATCCACGTTTTATAAATTTTATAAATGTTGATCTGATATGTACGTTTATTAAATTTTAATAAACTAGTTCATAGTGAACTCTGCGTCTTATTCACCCACACTTATTTTATTAGAAATATACTGAGCATTAAGATTAAAATATGGATATTTTTATCACGGTATGTCTTTTAAAACTGTTCCCTGATTCAAGCAAAAGTCCACTCACTCTAACCCTACCTTGGAAGGGTTGACATGGTACCCTAACGGGATAGTGGCAAAGAGGCAAAATTTGTTTCTATGCGGATACAACCATTATCCAATAGTTTATAAGAGTAGT
>NC_090737.1:59975175-59990175 GCF_036898095.1 Palaemon carinicauda
ATATATATATATATATATATATATATAGATATATATAGATATATGTATGTGTGCGTATGTGTATATGTGAAATGAATATATACATAACATATAGCTGGATATATATATATATATATATATATATATATATATATATATATATATATATATATATATATATATATATATATATATACGTATATATGTATATATATATATATGTGTGTGTATATATATATATATATATATATATATGTGTGTGTGTGGGGGGGTAGGTAATAAATATATACATAACAAAGATATATATATATATATATATATATATATATATATATATATATATATATATATATATATGTATGTATATGTACATATATACATATATATATATATATATATATATATATATATATATATATATATATATATATATGTGTGTGTGTGTGTGTATCTATAAGTATATATATATATATATATATATATATATATATATATATATATATATATATATATATATATATATATATATGTGTGTGTGTGTGTATCTATAAGTATATATATATATATATATATATATATATATATATATATATATATATATATATATATATATATATATATATATATATGTATCTATAAGTATATATATATATATATATATATATATATATATATATATATATATATATATATATATATATGTATATATAACGGATTTTGAGCGAAGCGAAAAATCCATTTTTGGGTGAGATGGCCATGTCGTCCTGATGGAAGTTCCTATAGGGTAGCTTCCTAGGGTATATTACAACTACGGCGATATTCCCAGAGAATTTACCTTAAGGTACCAGAATTCTAACTCCTGGAGCGAGTATCCCTCGTGAAAGGGATATCGCGACATATCAGAGGACGTATTCTAGACACGTCACATGGCAATCTACGACCTGAACAGAGATTTCGTCTCGTAGGAGGGAGATTGACGAGATACGAATTCGGGAAAGAAAAAGGGGAGCCGCTCCCAAGGCTTCCCTATCCCCCGATTCGTATGCGTGCCTGGCGCCAATCCTGGCGCCATCTGTATTCCTTGTAGCATACACGAGGTGCTACAGATACTGTATGTAGGGAGGGGTCCTACAGCCCTTTCTTAGAAAGGCAAGGGCGGGTCCATCAGGACGACATGGCCATCTCACCCAAAAATAGATTTTTCGCTTCGCTCAAAATCCGTTTTTTGGGCTCAAGCCATGTCGTCCTGATGGAAGTGTACCAGAGCATTACTGTATCTGTGGATTCTCAGAACGTGCCGTACTCCCCGGAGGTAATTTTTTCCCCGGTCGACTAGACCTAGAGACCTAAGATGTTACCGTTATACATCTTTTCAACTAACTATAAACTATGTTAGAGCTTCCTGCCCCCTACAGGGAAGAGTCCTACTAGACTCTGGAAAAGTCTCGAAGAGTACATATATCTATGTACGAATACCAGGCAAGCTAATATAGTGGTCTCGCCCTATATTAAGTAAAGCATAGTTTGTAAAGGACCACTGCGTCAATATGAAATATCGACCAGTTTTCCGCACAATACTTGTATTGGACAAAGGTTTTATATCCGCATAGGAGGAAAACCAATGCAACATAGCTTGCATAAAGGAACAATTCTATTAGAATTATCCCAGATAAGGTACATAGAATGAATGCTCAATTATACCAGTAAATTGACACAGGTGAAGGAGACGCAAGGTTCTCAAGAACCAGATTATTGACAGGCAATAAATAGACAGGTTAACCACAATTATATATATATATATATATATATATATATATATATATATATATATATATATATATATATATATATATATATATATATATATATATATATATATATATAGGAAGAGGATAACCCAAAACTTTAAGCATAAGTATGATAGTAAACAGGGCTTGTTTGTCTGAAAGAAAAACATTAGATGCCACTTTTAAGATACCGAGGTATCAAAGTCATAAAAGCCTGTATTACAAATCAATGACATTAGCGTTAGAAACGCTCGGCACACATGTCTGCACTTATGCTAGGTTCACCTTCGGAAATGGAACAGTCTGGATGGGCAACACAGTGCCCTCACTTAGTTTGTAGTACAGTATGTAACTACACACTCACCCTGGAATTAATCGTCCCAATTAAGACCACTGTTCCTCGCAGAGTTAAACAGTAGGGTTAACACCGCGACCCACTGCTACCACAGATCTCTTTTAGTTCCTCTACTTGCTTCGCATAGTGGCGAAAGAACACTCTGGAAGACTTCCAGCCAGTGTATGAACGGAGATGTTCAAAATCCATGCAATTGAAGAAATTTAAGAATGAGGCAACTTTCCTCGGATCGTGACCTGCGGGTGTATTGTCAGGATCCGCTCTGCGAATTGATTCAGAGATAAATTTGAGCCTGATGTTTCTCCCCTGAATAGTTGACCACCCTTGAAGTCTGAAGTTCTATGAAGATAGACCTTTAGGCATTCTACTGGACATAGAGATGCATCTTCTTTCAGAGGGCAGATTCTCCAGGGACCCCACCTGTTGGTGGGTAACTCATTCTTGGCGAGAAACGTAGGATCCGGAAACAGGTTCAGTTCTTCCCCATCCAGGAACTGAACACGACCTGCCTCTCTCGAGAGGCTACAATCTCACTAACCCTGGCCCCGGACGCGAGTGCAAATTAGGAAAATAACTTTTTGTGTCAAATCCTTTAACGCACATTCTTCATTGCTCAACAGAGAAGCGAAATGAAGAACTTGTCTAAAGACCATGAAATGGGCTTTGGAGGTGCTGAAGGTCTGAGCCTAGCACAGGCTTTCGGGACTTTATTAAAGATCTCGTTACCTAGGTCGACCTGGAAGGCATATAGAATGGGTCTTGTCAAAGCAGACTTACACGCTGAAATCGTGTTCGCTGCCAACCCTTGACCATGGAGGTGGGGAAAAAAGATAAGCAGAAGTCTGTCAAGATCTCCTGCGGAATCTTCGCCTTGACAAAAGGCCACCCATTTTCTCCAAGATGACTCATATTGCCTTCTAGTAGATTTGCATTTATATTCCTCAATGAAGTCTATACTGGCTTTCGAAATCCCGAAACGCTTTCTCACCGCTAGGGAGAGAAAATCATGAACTGCAGGGTCCGGGTTTTCTGTAATGAAGCGCAGACAGTTGACTTCTGGACTCGCTGGGTCAGAACTGGATCTGGTAGTGGTACAAACTTCAGCTACAGTTCCAATGCCAGGAGGAACCACATGCTGTTCGGCCACTTGTGGGCCACTATTGCCGCTACCCTTTGAAGGATCTCAGTTTGTTGAGGACCCTCAACAGAAGGTTGTGAGGAGGGAACAGATAAATCTTGGACCATCTGTTCCAGTCGAGGGACATCGCGTCCACTGCTTCCGCTAAGGGGTCCTCGTACGGGGCACGTACAGGGGCAACTTCTTGTTGTCTTTCGTCGCAAAGAGGTCTATCTGCAGTTCTGGGACTGATTCAGAATGAAGGAGAATGATCCTGCGACTAAGGACCATTCCGACTCTATCGGTGTGAACCTGGATAGAGCGTCCGCTGTCACATTGCGGACTCCTTGAAGGTGAACTGCCGACAGGTACCACTTCTTCTTTTCCGCCAATCGGAAGACGGCCAACATCACCTGGTTGAGAGGTGGTGACCTCGATCCTTGTCGATTCAAGTATCTTACAACTACCTCGCTGTCTATTACCACTATGTGGAACGAATGACGCGGGGAGACTTTCTTTAAGGTAAGGAGCACTGCCCTAGCTTCTAGAAAGTTTTATGAGAAAGGTCTTGAATAGCCTGGACCAAGTCCCCTGGACTTTTTTCCGATGAGAGTGACCTCCCCATCCCTCCTTTGAGGCGTCTGAGTGAATCGTCACCGACGGGGGAGGTGGCTGAAGAAGAACCTGACTTCTTTAGATGTCTGGCTTGGGACCAAGGCCTGAGAAGAGTACTTAGCCGAAGCGGCTGGTCTTCTCAGATCTCTTCACGCGTTTGATGCATAACTTCTCCAAACTCCGATTGCATCCTTTAGCTGTGCTCTTAGCACTGGGTCTGTCACCGAAGCAAACTGGAGAGAGCGCAGTACTCTCTCCTGCTCGTGTCTTGATATCCTTTCGGAATCTTGAAGTCTCTTGACAGAACCCGCTATCTCCTTCCTTTTCTTTGCTGGGGTGGAGAAACGGTGTGACAAAAGGTCCCAGTGGATCTTAGCCACTGGAACTTTTGAGATGGAGAAAGTCGAGACTTTTTCTGTTGATCTTGAAGCCTAGGTACTCTAGGAACTGGATCACTGACTGGAAGCTTGCAAGCATTCTGTCTCGGATGCTGCCCACACCAACCAGTCGTCCAGGTAGGCTACTACCTGAATTCCCTTTAGGCGAAATTGTTTGAGAACTACGCTCGCAAGCTTCGTAAAAATCCTTGGGGCTATGTTTAGCCCGAATGGCATGGCTCCGAAGGCGTATAGTCTTCGCTGTAGCCTGAACCCTAGGTAGGGGGAGAGTCGATGGCTAATTGGAATGTGCCAGTAGGCATCTGACAAGTCTATAGAGACGGAATATGCCCTCTTGGGCAGTAAGGTCCTTATGTGTAGCAGTGTTAGCATTTTGAATCTGCAATTCACTATGAACTTGTTAGTGGCGACAAGTCCAGAATGACTCTGAGCTTTTCCGAGTCTTTCTTGGGAACACAAAACAGCCTCCCTTAGAAATTGATGGGCTTCACCCTTTTTCTCCAACCGTTCTTGAACGTACTCCTCCATAACGGGGGTGGAGTGTTGGAAAAACCGAAGGTACGGGGGTGGAGTGCTGTACCAGCTCCCGCCCAATCCATTCTTGAGTAGGCTGTGGGCCCAGGGATCGAAGGTCCACCGATCCCGAAATTTCAGAAGTCTCCCTCCTACTGGTATCACCTCACTTGGACTGCCGTCCTGAGGTCTTGCCTTCCTGACCACGACCACCCCTGAATCCCCTTCCCCTTGAGGGGCGTCTAGACGAGCCTCTGGCTGCTCCTCTAGGCTTTGCTCGGAAGGAAGTAGACTGCCCTTCGAACGCTGGGGTGAATGCCGTGGACTGTGTCGACACGGCCTGGGGTACCCACTGAAAGGTGGTCAGGGTTTGTGCCACGATCTGGGGCACTGGGGGCAATGGCAATTGCAGTTGCTGTTGCTGTCTAAGAGGCTTGGCTGGCCGAGACGGTAGCCTAGTCCTCATAGTCTTCCTCTTTGGTTGAGGACCCTCATCCGGGGAAGACTTTCTTTTGATAGCCAGGTCCCACTTCTGGAGAAGGTTTCTATTCTCCAAGGTGGCTTTATTAAAAACTTCTTTGACCAAGTCGGTAGGGAAAAAGGTCTTTTCCCCAAATGTTGGAGGAGATTAGTTTCTTTAGCTCGTGCCTCACTGTAGCCGAGGTAAACACGAACTCCCTACAAGCTCTCCTTGCCTTGACGAAGCCATAAAGGTCCTTCGTCACTGTGGCCAGATGAGGCTTGGCCACTACCATGAACATTTCATGGACCTTGGGGTCACTTGCCATCGTCTCGAGAGTAGTCTGAAGAGACATTGAGGCAGTCAGTCTTTCTTTTGTATCGAACTCACTTCGCAAAAGAAAGTCAGACAGCTTAGGGAGGTCCTTGCCGAACTGACGTCCGGCAATATCAGCCTCCAACTTTCCCACTTAGAACGTAAGAAGGACGTCCTTCCAATCTTTGTGGTCCATAGGCAGGGCCAGCGACAAGGGTTTACACTCCTCTAGGGAGGGGCAAGACTTGCCGGCCTCGATTGCTTTTAGTACAGCCAGAAACCCTTTCTGTAAAAGGGGGAAGGCTCTAGTAGGCGAGGACACAAAGAAAGGGAGCTTCCTATTCAATGCAGCTACCTTTGAGTTAGAGAAGCCCCTCTCTTTCATCGAAGATGAAAGTAGAGCTTGAGCCTTAGCATGGTCATCACTATGACCTCCTTCGGCTCTGCCTCCTCCTTTGAAGCTGGTTCCTTCCTCAGCCGGACATAACAGTCCGGATATGGTGCCTTGCTGGGCCAGAATTCCACCCTCCAGGGGAACTGAGCCCAGCATATCCGAGATGACGATCTTTCCAGTCGTCATCGACATGTGCTCAGCATACCTCCATGGGTTAGCATCCGAGCACAAAGGAAGGTCTTTCACATTGAACTTTTCTAGGGCCCATGTGATTCTGCAAGGCACTGCATTCGCAGTTCCATTGCAGCCGCCTTCTCCTGATTCTCCTTCTGCATTTGTTGGATCATTCCAACAATAGAAGAGAGGGCCTGTCCCAGCTCTACTGGGAGACCAGCCGATGTAGAGGGGCTTGAACTTCATCCTGGGCTTCTGCAAGGAGGTCTTCCTCCTGACACCCGTCCACATCAGATATCCTGTCATTTAGCTGGATGTCTTGCATCGCGACCGCGACTTCAGCATCCACCTGGATCTGAACTTAGGGGATCTCCTCTTGAGGCTGGGGAATCACTGCATCAGCTGATGCCTTAGGGAAAAGATACGCCCTCATCTTCTCACTTGGAAGATAAGGGCCAGAAGTGTACTTTTGGAAGCCCCTTACCCAGGTACGAAGCTTCTTCCTAGCTATTTAAATGTCTCATTAATCAGGTTAGTGCACACAGTACATACCTGAGGGTCCCAATACCGGAGATCATCCTTGGAGACAGCGTATGCTGCGTGTCTCCTACAAAACTCATGTCCGCAGAGGTTCTTGCTGCTGACATTGCAGAAAGCACTTCCCCACTTCGGAGTGTCCTTCTGTAAAGAGAAGAAATTTCCATGAGTATCAAGTGAACTATGTATCACTGGATATGCATAGTATAGCATAACAATTCAGAAATTAAAGACACACACTTGTGTTTCCCTCACAACCCATTGCTGCAGCCTTCCAGATAATAAAATCAAAATGGTTTATCTCTACTAGAGTAACCAATGCAAAGTTTCCAGAGGAAACAGGTGGAGCTCACACCTAGGCAATGATTTTAAAATCCGGGATAATAGACAGGGAAGAACTCTGCTTCTTGTCTGAAGGCAACAGCAAAGGGCCGTGCAAGAAAACAATAGTGTTAGAAGATACAGTGCTGTACCTAAACTTTTACTATAGTTTTCTTCTTACTGTATATGCTATACAGAAGAATACTAGTACAGTATAGGAGGATGTGTGCCGGCCTGCCTTTGCCGGCCGGCACACACCACAATTAGCTTTGAAGTATACTACTTAACAGCTATAGGGCGGCAGCCCCCTGGTTCAAATGCCTGTGCCGGCGGCAGCAGCTGCCGGCCAGCAACAGCCAGTGTTGGCCGGCAATGATTGCCAGCCAGCAACTACACAAGGTAGTACCCAGCTGCCGGCCACACTCTTGGTGACCGGCAGACAAGGACTGACATAAGCCGGCCGGCAAAGGTACAAGACCGATGCCAGCCGGCAGCAAAAGAACCAGAAGACTACACCTGCCCGGCTGCCGGCCTCATAGGCCGGCAGCCGGGACAGGTACAGCACTAGAAGAAAATAGAATGGATGCCGGGATAAGAGTGTACACAACCCCCCGAGCCCGGCAACCGAAAGAGTGCATATAAGGGAGGGGAGACACTTAATTCAGGCTTCCTTGACCAATGCCGTCCGGCTCTGCCGGCAGGCATGGATGAGGGACCAAGAGAGGTCCGGGCAGCACTCGAAAACATAAGACCCTTGCCGTCCAGCATCTCTGCCGGCCGGCAATGGGCTTAGTCAATTCCACATCCCAACCTATACTAGGTCCAGAAGTAGAATGACGTACAGTACAGTAATACCCCTGCCGGCCAGCTCTGCCGGCCGGCAAGGTACAGTACAGTAATGGCTAGGCCATTACGGAGATAGAGGGGGAAGGGATAAGAGGGTCCTGCCAACCTTGCTTTAGTGACAGATCACCCGCAGCCAAGAACTTTGTCTTAGCCTAAGGGAGATCTAAGGGAAAGGGCCAGCACAGTAGTATAATACTTGCCAGCTTCCAGAGCACCAAAGCAAGGAAGGCGTTGCTACTCCCAAGGGAAGATTTTATCCTCCCCGAGAACAGCAACAGGACTTAGTCTGGTCGATCACAAAAGAAGGAATCATAACTTACAGAAACCTTCGATAGTGACCTAAGGGAGCTAAGCTCCCTTTGTAAGTGTTAGGTCAGCGAGGGAGACTCTGCCCCAGGCCAGACAATACGGACTCAGACTAAAAACTCTGTTGTTCTGTCCCTCTTTGAACCAGACTTTGCTGGAACAGGAAGGTACAGTAACACCCTAGTATAGTTTTATCGAAAATAAATTCGGAAAAAACCACTTAGGGATAAGCCCAAGGCTTAAACAGAGGGAAAGGGATTGCATACCTTCTCCGAAGAAAAGAAAGCAACCGGGGAGTATAATAAAGTATACTAAGGCTCCATAAGCAATTAGCCTAGGCACCAAGAGAATCGATTACCTAATTCACCGAAACTCTCACGTATACAATCTTGGAAATATTCCACACAGTCTAAAATGTATAAAATATAGCCTAAAGCTTCAATAAAATTTTAATTACACTCGGAAAAACCAAAATCATGCATGAAGTACTAGGACCAAACGACTAGGCTACATGGCCTAGCGTAGGCCAGAATGGCGAATACTTCGCCAAATAATACTAAGCACGAAAGGAAATCCTATGTAATGCTAAATAGCTAAAATTTATTAAAGCAAAACAACCAGGAATGTCGCTCTGACTAATAATTTATACCTAGCTAGCGACAGTGTCCAGGACACCTCTGGTAGGCTACGGCTCTTATATCAAAGATTAATCCTATTAATCACTCAAAATTTTACCAAGAGCCTACATTTATACATAACAGACACTATACTCAACTTATCAGAGGCCGACGAAGACGAAGAAGCCATGAAAAGTCGAATAAATCCAAGATTTGCGAGAAAAACAGGAAAAAAACACCGAGTTGTTAAGCTACGCAAAAAGGAATACAGATGGCGCCAGGATTGGCGCCAGGCACGCATACGAATCGGGGGATAGGGAAGCCTTGGGAGCGGCTCCCCTTTTTCTTTCCCAAATTCGTATCTCGTCAATCTCCCTCCTACGAGACGAAATCTCTGTTCAGGTCGTAGATTGCCATGTGACGTGTCTAGAATACGTCCTCTGATATGTCGCGATATCCCTTTCACGAGGGATACTCGCTCCAGGAGTTAGAATTCTGGTACCTTAAGGTAAATTCTCTGGGAATATCGCCGTAGTTGTAATATACCCTAGGAAGCTACCCTATAGGAACTTCCATCAGGACGACATGGCTTGAGCCCAAAAATATATATATATATATATATATATATATATATATATATATATATATATATGATTTTTTTGCACAATTATGAGGGATTCTTTTATTCAAATAAAGCATATATTCTTATGCCCTAAATCCTGGATTCTTCCTTATACCTCGGGATCAGAGACCCAAGGGGGAACCAACTCCATGACTATAGCTTCTGGTCGGCTGGGGAAACAAACCCTGGCCTAGGAAGCTGGTATGAAGGTGACATAGCATCCAGCCATGATTAATTGCTATGTCAATGTCAATACCAGCTTCCTGGACAAAGGTTCGATTCCCCAACCTGCCAATAGCTAGTGTGTTTGAGTTTGTTCCCCACGGGGTATCTCATATATATATATATATATATATATATATATATATATATATATATATATATATATATATATTTACATATGTGTGTATATATATATGTATATATTTATATATATATATATATATATATATATATATATATATATATATATATGTGTG
This sequence comes from Palaemon carinicauda, assembly GCF_036898095.1. Taxonomy (NCBI): domain Eukaryota; kingdom Metazoa; phylum Arthropoda; class Malacostraca; order Decapoda; family Palaemonidae; genus Palaemon; species Palaemon carinicauda. The sequence continues at coordinate 59,985,011 of NC_090737.1, forward strand.
TGTGTGTATGTGTGTGTGCGTGCGTGTGGGTTTGCGTATATATATACAGTATATATATATATGTATATATATATATATATATATATATATATAATATATATATATATAATATATATTTATATATAATATATAGATTTATATATATACAGTATATATATATATATATATATATATATATATATATATATATATGTATATATATATATATATATATATATATATATATATATATATATACTTATAGATATATACATAGATTTAGGTGGTTTTACCCAGCTAGTGTGTATATCTCAGCAATCCATGTTTGCTAACAGTTATACTCGTATAAGTGGATGAGTAAACTGGTGGAGTAATGAGAACTTTGGGTGTGGAGAAGATGCTCCCCTCTCCCCTCCAATCTCGATGAAGTCACTAACAACAAGGTGATGGATTGTGTTTAAGGCAATAGACTAACTGTTACTTTGGCTTTTACTCTTGATACCTGTCGGTTAAATTTATTAGAATTATTATGGACTGGCAGTGGTTACTTGTCTTAGGTAGCCACTGCGCATCACAAGAAACCTGCTATCCTTAGATGTAGCTGGCCAATGAATACTTTAATGGCTTCAGTCAGTTAATCGAAAGAGAAGATGACAGAATGGCTCCTAGTCCCTGGTGTTGCACGGTGCTAAGAATCTCCAAGTTTTTAAATACTATATAAAAATTCCAAACCGGTAATTGGAATGTTATAGCCATAAATCAGATTTGGAAGTTAAGGCAATTAGAGAGTGAATGTATGAAATATAGTTTCGATATCTTTGCCCTGATTAAAACACGTTGTAAGGGGACTGGTAAAGATACCTTAGACCAAGGTAATTTATTCAGGAAGAACAGATTGAGTTTGAAGAGAAAGGGTACCAATGATGATGACACCAAAAGAAAAAAGGGCATTGCCAGGTGGAGAGATGTGAATAATAGATGGTTACCAGCAAAGTTCAAATCAAAGTAGTGAAATATGGGTATTATAGTTTATTATGCACCATCAAATGATTCCTCTGAAGAAAAGAAAAAAGAATATTACGAAAAACTGCAGAGGGTAATAGATGAAATCCCAGAGATATATATAAAAATTTTGATTGGCGACTTTAATGCTAAAGTTGGAAGGAATAATCAAGGGATAGAGCTTTTGATAAATGTTGATGAACTTGTCGAAATTACAAATGAAAATGGAGCACATTTCATAGGTTTCTGTTCAGTAAACAACTTTGTCATTAGAGGTAATCTTTTTCAGGACAAGAACATCCACAAATATACATGGTTTTCACCATGTGGTAATTACAAAAATCAAATAGATCACATTACCATTAATAAATAGATAAAGAGGACTCTGAGAAATGTAAGAAGCCATAGAGCTTCAGATATTGGTAGTGATCACCAGCTCCCTATTGCCACATTGAAATTAAAATTGAAAGCATCCAACATAAAGAATACCGAGATTTGATACAGCTAAGCTTTTAGAAGAAAAGCAGAGAGAAACATTTTCAATTGAATGTAGGAATCATATTTGCAGTTTTAGGGACAATAAGAGATAAAAAGCAGATATTTAATGAAGAATGGCATGGTATAAATAACATATATAAGTCAATTGGTAGTGGAGTCTTGGGGCACGCATTTACAAGGAGAAAGACAGGGATATCATATGATACTGTTATACTATAAATTGGGGACAAGGACAGATAGTGATAGTTGAAAGTTTTCCAGGAAGTAATTAAAAATAGAAAGTAGATCATGCTAAGTATTCCAGTATTGATAGTGAGGTGAAAAGTAACGCCAGGAATGACTGAAGAGAATAAATATTTACGCCATAAAAAATATGAGGCTGATAAAGCTATGAATTCAGTGAGTGACTGTGGTGTAATAATCACTTGTAGAATTATTATCAACAAAATCCTGACAAGAGCAAAGAAGAAGAAGCATATACACATAAAAAATGGAGATGGATCTTTCATAACAACGGAAGATGAAGAAAGATAACGGTAGATGGAACAATTTAGTGAGGATATCAATAGGAGATACGAAGGGAATAATTTGATTTATATACCTGAAACGGATGAAGACCTCAATGTGCCCATGAAAAAAATCAGTGAGTTGGAAGTTGAAGCTATCATTAAAAAACTTAAATGATGGAAAGTCCCTCGATACAATGGAATAACCGCCAAGATGATACTGGATGAAAATGAAGTGACTCCCACACTACTTACAAGATTATTCTGTATAATGTGGCATGAAGAGGCAAAACCTGATGAATGGGAGTCTACGTGGTGATGAAAATGGCAAAAAGAGAAAAAAAAATAAGAAACCTGACTGATTCCAATAATAACAGAGGCATAACACTTAGGTCAGTTGTTATGAAAATGTACAGAATTCTTATTCTAAAGAAACTGGAGATTAAGATTAAGGAAAAACTGAGAGATGAACGAACAGGATCTCGAAAAGGTAGAAGTTGTACTGACCAAATTTTCATCTTAAGTCATAACGTAAAGCAATGAGTAGAATATAGAAATCCACTTTTGATGGCATTTGTGTACTATGAAAAGCCTTTGATAGTCTCCACCGGACAATTTTTGTGGAGAATCCTGCAAAATGATGGAATTCCTATGAAATTGTGTGAATGTGATTGTGTTCATGAGCATAGCAAACGCAAAGTTTATGTTAATGGAGTCTTATTAAATGGAATTTCATTGAACAGCGGAGTACTCTAAGGGAATGTGTTGTGACCTATGTTGTTTATCCTCCTCATGGATTTTGTAATGCGTAGAATAGTCTGAGATTGTAAAGAAGGATTGGACTGGATTGGTGATAGGAAATTAGCAGACGAAGAGTGTGCTAATGATACTGTTTTTGTTAGCAGAGCCGCACATGATTTGCAATGATTGCTTACCAGAAGGCATAAAATATAACAAGATTTTAGGCTCAAGATAAATAGAACAGAGGCAGAGATGATGAGAACGGAGTAGGAAATGGAGGATTAAATATCATTAAAAGGAGAAAGAATTAATGAGGTAGAATCATTTAAGCATTTAGGAGCCGTGATCTCCAATACAGGTTCTTTAGAATTAGAGTTTAGTGAAATATTAAAGAAAATAAAAAATCAGACAATGGGTTGGTTAGGTGAAGTTAGGAAATCAAAACGCCAGAAATTACATATAAAAATTGAAATACGTATCAGTTTAGAGAGATAAGTGTTAATATATGGACACGAGTCATATTATGTCAATGAAACAATCGCCAATAGATTTAGTATATGTGAGAACAAATTCCTCAAAAGGAGTTAAATGGTAGGACAGGATCAGAAATGAAACATATGATCGACTGCCATATGTTGATGAGAGGTAGATGGAGGTAGTTTGGGAATGCTCTTCGCTCTCCCCAAGATAGATTAGTTCACCAAATGTTCAGCTGAGGTCCACAAGGCATTAGAAGAGTAGGAAGACCCAGGCCTACATGACTGGGAACTATGAAGTGTGAAGTTGGAGATGATGAATGGAGAAGTATTGAAAAAAAATCTCAAGATAGAGGCGACTACCGAAATCTATCCGAGGCACTTTGCATCAATAAGCGTAGGAGGAGAGGATGATGATGATGATGATAATGATGATGATATATATATATGTATATATATATATATATATATATATATATATATATATATATATATATATATATATATATATACATATATATATATTTATATATGTATATATATATTTTTATATATGTATATATATATATATATATATATATATATATATATATATTTATATATTTATATATATATATATATATATATATTTTTATATATATATATATATATATATATATTTATATATATATATATATATAAATATATATATATATATATATATATATATATATTTATATATATATATATATATATATATATATATATTTATATATATATATATATATATATATATATATATATATATTGTTATGAACTTTAAATCACTAATTGCGGCAAAAGAAACAGGCTCTTTTCCTTTTAATGATCAGCGCCACAAAGGTTAGAATTTAAAGCCAAGGGGTAAGATCTCCAAACAGTGAAAACCACAAAGAAAAACACTCAAAGAGGATAACAAAAATTACTCATAAAAAACTTGAACATTTATTATACACAAAGAAATATTAATCTAAACCCGCAAAATTGTATATAAAAAAAAACTGATTTGGGTTTACAAAAATAATTCGCCTAAAAATAATCCTCATTCATACGACAGAACAAGAGACAGTAATTAGGAGGAGGAAGGAAAACAACCTATCTCTAGAATGCCCTGAAAGTTTTCAAGAGGAAGAAAATAAAAGGGGGAAATGACCTTAATCCTATATTATACAATTAAAGAATGTTCACATACATAAATACTTAAATTATTTATCACTGATAGATATTGACCCAGCATCAAAGGTAATTTCACTAAAACTCTAGGGATGATAGCTCCACCCTTCAACATAACCTGCCGTCGATCCACTGTTCTGGAATCACGAGTAGGTGAATAACCGTAGGATACACTGACCCGCGTCAGCAACGTCAACAGCAAAATACTCAGTTTATATCCTTACCGGCTATCAAAACAGAATCAAGCATTTTCACGACTCCGGAGGTTCCAAGACGAAGGCAGGACCAAGATGCCCATCCAGGGACATCAGGAATGTCTCGAGGAGTAGAGACGTTAAACGGTAGCGTATATCACACTGTCACAACACAGGAAGAACGCCCAATCAGGGTACAGGAGGCGTCTCAAAACAAGGCCGCAGCTTCCACAACAACTTCAGTAATCAGGAGGAAGAATACCATCACTGTCCTCCGTAATATAGTAGAAAAGGGGCCCTTCAATACAGCAAGGCCTTCAGGACATATATATCTCCGTGTTGTTCAGGAATATGGTCAGAGAACCTCCACGTTAAGGAGCCGAATCCATACACCCTTCATCCTCAGCCAAAGGTCCCCATCAAAAGTCGGGCAACGAACATCAAATCACCAAACAACCAAGCCGGTGAATAATTACATGGAAAGAAAAAAAACAACTCATGGGCGAGGTACCACTTATATAATAACAACCTTCGGTGGGAGCGAGAAAAACCTAAACCAGTCTTTTCTTATTTTCAAT
>NC_090737.1:60005175-60012675 GCF_036898095.1 Palaemon carinicauda
TGGCCTGACACAGACAGAGGTGGCTTAGCCTCCTCAGGTCACTACCGAAGGTTTCTGTGGATATGATTCCTTCTTTTGTGATCTACCAGACTAGTCCTTGTTGCTGTTCTCGGGGGAGGATAAGTTTCTTTTCCTGGGAGTAGCAACACCTTCCTTGCTTTGGTGCTCTGGGAGCTGGCAAGTATTGCTGGCCTCCCCCCTTGGATCTCCCTTAGGCTAAGATGAGTTTCTTGGCTGCGGGTGATCCGTCACTAAAGCAAGGTTGGTAGGACCCTCTTTTGTCCCTTCCCCCTCTATCTCCGTAATGGCCTAGCCATTACAGTACTGTACGTCGTTCTACATCTGGACCTAGAATAGGTTAGGATGTGGAATTGACTCAGCCCCTTGCCGGCCGGCAGAGCTGCCGGCCGGCAAGGGTCTTCTATTTTGAGTGCTGCCCGGACCTCCCTTGGTCCCTTATCCATGCCTGCCTGTAGAGCCAGACGGCATTGGTCAGGAAGCCTGAATTAGATTCTCCCCTTCCTTATATGCACTCTTTCAGATTGCCGGGCTTGGAGGTAGTGTACACTCTTATCCCGGCATCCATTCTGTTTTTCTTCTAGTGCTGTACCCGACCCGGCTGCCGGCCTACGAGGCCGGCAGCCGGGTGGTTGTAGTCCTCTGGTTCTTTTGCTGCCGGCTGGCATCGGTCCTGTACCTTTGCCGCCGGCTAATGTCAGCCCTTGTCTGCCGGTCACCAAGAGTGTGGCCGGCAGCCGGGTACTACCTTGTGTAGTTGCCGGCCGGCAGTCATTGCCGGCCGACATTGGCTGTTGCCGGCCGGCAGTTGCTGCCGGCCGGCACATGCATTTGAACCAGCGTTCTGCCGCCTTATAGCTGTTAAGTAGTATACTTTAAAGCTAGTATCCTCCTATACTGTACCAGTATTCTTCAGTATAACATATACAGTAAGAAGAAAACTATAGTATGGGTTTTGGTACAGCACTGTGTGTTCTAACACTTTTGTGTTTTCTTGCACAGTCCTTTGCTGTTGCCCTACAGATAGGAAAGTGAGTTCTTTCCTGTCTATTATCCAGGATTTTAAAATCATTGCTTAGGTGTGAGCTTCACCTGTTTCCTCTGGAAACTTTGCATTGGTTACTCTAGAAGAGATTAACCATTTGGTTTTATTATCTGGAAGGCTGCAACAATGGGTTGTGATGGAAACACAAGTGTGTGTCTTTCCTTTCTGAATTGTTATGCTATACTATGCATATCCAGTGATACATAGTTCACTTGATACTCATGGAAATTTCTTCTCTTTACAGGAGGACCCTCCGAAGTGCGGAAATGTTTTCTGCAACATCCGCAGCAAGAACCTCTGCGGACATGAGTTTTGTAGGAGACACGCAGCATGCGCTGTCTCCAAGGATGATCTCCGGTATTGGGACCCTCAGGTATGTACTGTGTGCACTAACCTGATTACTGAGGCCTTTGATTCCCCTAGGACGGCGGAATCAAGGGATATAGCAAGGGAGAAGCTTCGTACCTGGGTAAGGGGCTTCCAAAAGAACACCTCTGGCCCTTATCTTCCAATTGAGAAGATGAGGGCGTATCTTCTCCCTAAGGCATCAGCTGATGCAGTGATTCCCCAGCCTCAAGAGGAGATCCCCCAAAGTCAGATCCAGGTGGATGCTGAAGTCGCGGTCGCGATGCAAGACATCCAGTTAGATGACAGGATGTCTGACGTGGACGAGCGTTTGGAAGAAGACCTCCTGGCAGGAGGCCAGGATGAAGTTCAAGCCCCGGACGTCGTAGAGGAAGAGGTCGACAATGTGTCGGCTACTCCGGTTCAGATTCCGGAGCCTATTCCCTCAACATCGGCTGGTCTCCCAGTAGAGCTGGGACAGGCCCTCTCTTCTATTATTGGAATGATCCAACAAATGCAGAAGGAGGATCAGGAGAAGGCGGCTGCTATGGAACTGCGGATGCAGTGCCTTGCAGCATCACATGGGCCCCAGAAAAGGCTCAATGTGAAAGACCTTCCCTTGTGCTCAGATGCTAACCCATGGAGGTATGCTGAGCACATGCCGATGACGACTGAAAAGATCGTCATCTCGGATAAGCTGGGCTCAGTTCCCCTAGAGGAGGTGGAATTCTGGCCCAGCAAGGCATCATATCCGGACTGTTATGTCCGGCTGAGAAAGGAACCAGCTTCAAAGGAGGAAACAGAGCCGAAGGAGGTCATAGTGATGGACCATGCTAAGGCTCAAGCTTTACTTTCATCCTCGATGAAAGAGAGGGGCTTCTCTAACTCGAAGGTAGCTGCATTGAGCAAGAAGCTCCCTTCCTTTGTGTCCTATCCTGCTAGAGCCTTCCCCTTTTTACAGAAAGGGTTTGCAGCTGTACTAAAAGCAGTCGAGGCCGGCAAGCCTTGCCCCTCCCTGGAGGAGTGTAAACCCTTGTCGCTGGCCCTGCCTATGGACCACAAAGAATGGAATGACGTCCATCTGACGTTCTCAGTGGGAAAGTTGGAGGCTGATATTGCCGGACGGCAGTTCGGCGAGGACCTCCCCAAGCTGTCTGACTTTCTTTTGCGAAGAGAGTTCGAGACAAAAGAAAGACTGGCTGCCTCAATGTCTCTTCAGACTACTCTTGAGACGATGGCAAGTGACCCCAAGGTCCATGAAATGTTCATGGTGGTGGCTAAGACTCACCTGGCCACAGTGACGAAGGACCTTTATGGCTTCGTCAAGGCGAGGAGAGCTTGTAGGGAGTTCGTGTTCACCGCGGCTACGGTGAGGCACGAGCCAAGGAAACTAATCTCCTCCAACATTTGGGGAAAAGACCTTTTCCCTACCGATTTGGTCAAAGAAGTTGTTGATAAGGCCGCCGTGGAGAATAGAAACCTTCTCCAGAAGTGGGGCCTGGCTATCAAAAGAAAGTCTTCCCCGGATGAGGGTCCTCAACCAAAGAGGAAGACTATGAAGACTAGGCTACCGTCTCGGCCAGCCAAGGCCTCTAGACAGCAACAGCAACTGCAATTGCCATTGCCTCCAGTGCCCCAGATGGTGGCACAAACCCCGACCACTTTTCAGTGGGTACCCCAGGCTGTGTCGACACAGTCCACGGCATTCACCCCAACGTTCGAAGGGCAGTCTTCTTCCTTTCGAGCAAAGCCTAGAGGAACAGCCAGAGGCTCGTCTAGGCGCCCCTCAAGGGGAAGGGGATTCAGGGGTGGTCGTGGTCAGGGAGGCAAGACCTCGGGACGGCAGTCCAAGTGAAATGATACCGGTAGGAGGGAGACTTCTGAAATTTTGGGATCGATGGACCTTCGATCCCTGGGCCCACAGCCTACTCAAGAATGGACTGGGCTGGAGCTGGTACAGCACTCCACCCCCGTGCCTTCAGTTTTTCCAACACTCCACCCCGTTTCTGGAGGAGTACGTTCAAGAACTGTTGGAGAAAAATGTGATCCGAAAGTTGAAGTCCATCAAATTCCAAAGGATGCTGTTTTGTGTTCCCAAGAAAGACTCGGGAAAGGTCAGAGTCATTCTGGACTTGTCGCCACTCAACAAGTTCATAGTGAATTGCAAATTCAAAATGCTAACACTGCAACACATAAGGACCTTACTGCCCAAGAGGGCATACTCAGTCTCTATAGACTTGTCAGACGCCTATTGGCACATCCCAATCAGCCGTCGACTCTCCCCCTACCTAGGGTTCAGGCTACAACGGAGACTATACGCCTTCAGAGCCATGCCATTCGGGCTAAACATAGCCCCAAGGATTTTCACGAAGCTTGCTAGCGCAGCTCTCAAACAATTACGCCTAAAGGGAATTCAGATAGTAGCCTACCTGGACGACTGGCTGGTGTGGGCAGCATCCGAGACAGAATGCTTGCAAGCTTCCAGTCAAGTGATCCAGTTCCTAGAGTACCTAGGCTTCAAGATCAACAGAAAAAAGTCTCAACTTTCTCGATCTCAAAAGTTCCAGTGGCTGGGAATCCACTGGGACCTTTTGTCACACCGTTTCTCCATCCCGGCGAAGAAAAGGAAGGAGATAGCGGGTTCTGTCAAGAGACTTCTAGATTCCGAAAAGATATCAAGACGCGAACAGGAGAGGGTACTGGGCTCTCTCCAGTTTGCTTCGGTGACAGACCCAGTGCTAAGAGCACAGCTAAAGGATGCAACCGGAGTTTGGAGAAGTTATGCATCAAACCCACGAAGAGATCTGAGAAGACCAGTTCCGCTTCGGCTACGTACTCTTCTCAGACCTTGGTCCCAAGCCAGATATCTAAAGAAGTCGGTTCTTCTTCAGCCACCTCCCCCCTCGCTGACGATTCACTCAGACGCCTCAAAGGAGGGATGGGGAGGTCACTCTCATCGGAAAAAAGTCCAGGGGACTTGGTCCAAGCTATTCAGGACCTTTCACATAAACTTTCTAGAAGCTATGGCAGTGCTCCTTACCTTAAAGAAAGTCTCCCCGCGTCACTCGATCCACATAAAATTGGTGATGGACAGCGAGGTAGTTGTGAGATGCTTGAATCGACAAGGGTCGAGGTCACCACCTCTCAACCAGGTGATGTTGGCCATTTTCCGATTGGCGGAAAAGAAGAAGTGGTACATGTCGGCAGTTCACCTTCAAGGAGTCCGCAACGTGACAGCGGACGCTCTATCCAGGTTCACACCGATAGAGTCGGAATGGTCCTTAGACGCAGGATCATTCTCCTTCAATCTGAATCAAGTCCCAGAACTGCAGATAGACCTCTTTGCGACGAAAGACAACAAGAAGTTGCACCTGTACGTGTCCCCGTACGAGGACCCCTTAGCGGAAGCAGTGGACGCGATGTCCCTCGACTGGAACAGATGGTCCAGGATTTATCTGTTCCCTCCTCACAACCTTCTGTTGAGGGTCCTCAACAAACTGAGATCCTTCAAGGGGGTAGCGGCAATAGTGGCCCACAAGTGGCCGAACAGCGTGTGGTTCCCCTTGGCATTGGAACTACAGCTGAAGTTTGTGCCGCTACCACATCCAGTTCTGACCCAGCGAGTCCAGAAGTCGACTGTCTGCGCTTCATTACAGAAAACCCGGACCCTGCAGCTCATGATTTTCTCTCCCTTGCAGTGAGAAAGCGTTTCGGGATTTCGAAAGCCAGCATAGACTTCCTTGAGGAATATAAGTGCAAATCTACTAGAAGGTAATATGAGTCATCTTGGAGAAAATGGGTGGCCTTTGTCAAGGCGAAGAGTCCGCAGGAGATCTCGACAGACTTCTGCTTATCTTTCTTCATCCACCTCCATGGTCAAGGGTTGGCAGCTAACACGATTTCAGTGTGTAAGTCTGCTTTGACGAGACCCATTCTATATGCCTTCCAGGTCGACCTAGGTAACGAGATCTTTAATAAAGTTCCGAAAGCCTGCGCTAGGCTCAGACCTTCAGCACCTCCAAAGCCCATTTCATGGTCTTTAGACAAAGTTCTTCATTTCGCTTCTCTGTTGAGCAATGAAGAATGTGCGTTAAAGGATTTGACACAAAAAGTTATTTTCCTATTTGCACTCGCGTCCGGGGCCAGGGTTAGTGAGATTGTAGCCCTCTCGAGAGAGGCAGGTCGTGTTCAGTTCCTGGATGGGGGGGAACTGAACCTGTTTCCGGATCCTACGTTTCTCGCCAAGAATGAGTTACCCACCAACAGGTGGGGTCCCTGGAGAATCTGCCCTCTGAAAGAAGATGCATCTCTATGTCCAGTAAAATGCCTAAAGGTCTATCTTCGTAGAACTTCAGACTTCAAGGGTGGTCAACTATTCAGGGGAGAAACATCAGGCTCAAATTTATCTCTGAATCAACTCAGAGCGAAAATCACATATTTTATTCGCAGAGCGGATCCTGACAGTACACCCGCAGGTCACGATCCAAGGAAAGTTGCCTCATCCTTAAATTTCTTTAATTGTATGGATTTTGAACATCTCCGTTCATACACTGGCTGGAAGTCTTCCAGAGTGTTCTTTCGCCACTATGCGAAGCAAGTAGAGGAACTAAAGAGATCTGTGGTAGCAGTGGGTCGCGTTGTTAACCCTACTGTTTAACTCTGCGAGGAACAGTGGCTTTAATTGGGACGATTAAGTCCAGGGTGAGGGTGTAGGTACATACTGTACTACAAACTAAATGAGGGCACCGAGTGCCCATATAGACTGTTCCATTTCCAAAGGTGAACCTAGCATAAGTGCAGACATGTGTGCCGAGCGTTTCTAACGCTAATGTCATTGATTTGTAATACAGACTTCTATGACTTGATACCTCGGTATCTTAAAAAAGTGGCATTTGATGTTTTTTCTTTCAGATAAACAAGTTCTGTTTACTATCATACTTATGCTTAAAGTTTTGGGTTATCCTCTTTTTATATATATATATATATATATATATATATATATATATATTATATATATATATATATATATATATATATATATATATAATTGTTGTTAACCTGTCTATTTATTGTCTGTCAATAAACTTGTTCTTGAGAACCTTGCGTCTCTTTCACCTGTGTCAATTTATTGGTATAATTGAGCATTTATTCTATGTACCTTATCTGGGATAATTCTAATAGAATTGTTCCTTTATGCAAGCTATGTTGCATTGGTTTATGATTCCCTTAACGGGAGGACTCCGTCCCGTAAGGGGACGAGGGCGGTTTTACTAGTTTCTTCCTATGCGGATATAAACCTTTGTCCAATACAAGTATTGTGCGGATAACTGGTCGATATTTTATATTGACGCAGTGGTTCTTTACAAACTATGCTTTACTTAATATAGGGTGAGACCACTATAATAGCTTGATTGGTAGTCATACATAGGTATATGTACTCTTCGAGACTTTTCCAGAGTCTAGTAGGACTCTTCCCTGTAGGGGGCAGGAAGCTCTAACATGGTTTATAGTTAGTTGAAAAGATGTATAACGGTAACATCTTAGGTCTCTAGGTCTAGTCGACCGGGAAAAATTACCTCCGGGGAGTACGGCACGTTCTGAGAATCCACAGATACAGTAATGCTCTGGTATACTTCCATCAGGACGACATGGCTTGAGCCCAAAAAACGGATTTTGAGCGAAGCGAAAAATCTATTTTTGGGTGAGATGGCCATGTCGTCCTGATGGACCCGCCCTTGCCTTTCTAAGAAAGGGCTGTAGGACCCCTCCCTACATACAGTATCTGTAGCACCTCGTGTACGCTACAAGGAATACAGATGGCGCCAGGATTGGCGCCAGGCACGCTTACGAAACGGGAGATAGGGAGCCTTGGGAGCGGCTCCCCCTTATTCTTTCCCGAATTCGTTTCTTGCCAATTGCCCCCTGCGAGACGAAATCTCTGTTCGGGGTGCAGATTGCCATGTGGCGTGTCAAGAATACGTCCTCTGATATGTCGCGATATCCCTTTCACGAGGGCTATTCGCTCCAGGAGTTAGAATTCTGGTACCTTAAGGTAAATTCTCTGGGAATATCGCCGTAGTTGTAATATACCC
>NC_090737.1:60015175-60022675 GCF_036898095.1 Palaemon carinicauda
CTAAAGTCGCACCGTTCTTTATTCCTTATTTTAGTGTTTCATTGTTTTAGGGCTTGTTTGGAATGTTTGAGTAATACAATATTTGACAATATATATTGAATTTGGACAGAGGGCAGATTCTCCAGGGACCCCACCTGTTGGTGGGTAACTCATTCTTGGCGAGAAATGTAGGATCCGGAAACAGGTTCAGTTCTCCCCCATCCAGGAACTAAACACGACCTGCCTCTCTCGAGAGGGCTACAATCTCACTAACCCTGGCCCCGGACGCGAGTGCAAATAGGAAAATAACTTTTTGTGTCAAATCCTTTAATGCCCACTCTTCATTGCTCAACAGAGAAGCGAAATGAAGAACTTGTCTAAAGACCATGAAATGGACTTTGGAGGTGCTGAAGGTCTGAGCCTAGCGCAGGCTTTCGGGACTTTATTAAAGATCTCGTTACCTAGTTCGACCTGAAAGGCATATAGAATGGGTCTTGTCAAAGCAGACTTACACGCTGAAATCCTGTTAGCTGCCAATCCTTGACCATGGAGGTGGATGAAGAAAGATAAGCAGAAGTCTGTCAAGATCTCCTGCGGATTCTTCGCCTTGACAAAAGGCCACCCATTTTCTCCAAGATGACTCATATTGCCTTCTAGTAGATTTGCACTTATATTCCTCAAGGAAGTCTATGCTGGCTTTCGAAATCCCGAAACGCTTTCTCACCGCTTGGGAGAGAAAATCATGAGCTGCAGGGTCTGGGTTTTCTGTAATGAAGCGCAGACAGTTGACTTCTGGACTCGCTGGGTCAGAACTGGATCTGGTAGCGGTACAAACTTCAGCTGCAGTTCCAAGAGTATCAAGTGAACTATGTATCACTGGATATGCATAGTATAGCATAACAATTCAGAAAGGAAAGACACACACTTGTGTTTCCCTCACAACCCATTGTTGCAGCCTTCCAGATAATAAAATCAAATGGTTAATATCTTCTAGAGTAACCAATGCAAAGTTTCCAGAGGAAACAGGTGGAGCTCACACCTAAGCAATGATTTTAAAATCCTGGATAATAGACAGGAAAGAACTCACTTTTCTATCTGTAGGGCAACAGCAAAGGACTGTGCAAGAAAACACAAAAGTGTTAGAACACACAGTGCTGTACCAAAACCCATACTATAGTTTTTCTTCTTACTGTATATGTTATACTGAAGAATACTAGTACAGTATAGGAGGATACGTGCCGGCCGGCACCTGCCGGCCGGCACACACCATAACTAGCTTTAAAGTATACAACTTAACCGCTATAAGGCGGCAGAACTCTAGTTCAAATGCATGTGCCGGCCGGCAGCAATTGCCGGCCGGCAACAGCCAATGTCGGCCGGCAATGGCTGCCGGCCGGCAACTACACAAGGTAGTACCCAGCTGCCGGCCACACTCTTGGTGACCGGCAGACAAGGGCTGACATTAGCCGGCCGGCAAAGGTACAGGACCGATGCCAGCCGGCAGCAAAAGAACCAGAGGACTACACCCGCGCGGCTGCCGGCCTCATAGGCCGGCAGGCGGGTCAGGTACAGCACTAGAAGAAAAATAGGATGGATGCCGGGATAAGAGTGTACACTACCTCCAAGCCCGGCAATCCGAAAGAGTGCATATAAGGAAGGGGAGAATCTAATTCAGGCTTCCTGACCAATGCCGTCTGAATCTACAGGCAGGCATGGATGAGGGACCAAGGGAGATCCGGGCAGCACTCAAAATATAAGAGCCGGCCGGCAGGGGGCTGAGTCAATTCCACATCCTAACCTATTCTAGGTCCAGATGTAGAACGACGTACAGTACTGTAATGGCTAGGCCATTACGGAGATAGAGGGGAAGGGACAAAAGAGGGTCCTACCAACCTTGCTTTAGTGACGGATCACCCGCAGCCAAGAAACTTATCTTAGCCTAAGGGAGATCCAAGGGGGGAGGCCAGCAATACTTGCCAGCTCCCAGAGCACCAAAGCAAGGAAGGTGTTGCCACTCCCAGGGAAAGAAACTTATCCTCCCCCGAGAACAGCAACAAGGACTAGTCTGGTAGATCACAAAAGAAGGAATCATATCCGCAGAAACCTTCGGTAGTGACCTAAGGAGGCTAAGCCACCTTTGTCTGTGTCAGGCCAGCGAGGGAGACTCTACCCCAAGCCAGACAAACACAGACTCAGACTATAAAACTCTGTTGTTCTGTCCCTCTTTGAACCAGACTTACTGGAACAGGAAGGTACAGTAACACCCCAGTATAGTTTTATCGAAAATTAATTCGGAAAAAACCACTTAGGGATAAGCCCAAGGCTTAAATAGAGGGAAAGGGATTGCAGACCTTCTCCGAAGAAAAGAAAGCAACCGGGGAGTATGAGAAAGTATACTGAGGCTCCATAAGCAACTTAGCCTAGGCACCAAGAGAATCGATTACCTAAATCACCGAAACTCACTCGTATACTATCTTGGAAATATTCCACACAATCTTAAATGTATAAAATATAGGCTACATGGCCTAGCGTAGGCCAGAATGGCGAATACTTCGCCAAAATAATACTAAGCACGAAAGTAAATCCTATGTAATACTAAATAGCTAAAATTTATTAAAGCAAAACAACCGGGAATGTCGCTCTGACTAACTAAACTTATACCTAGCGAGCGACAGCGTCCATGACGCCTCCGGTAGGCTACGGCTCTTGTAACAAAGATTAATCCTATTAATCACTCAAAAATTTACCAAGAGCCTACATTTATACATAAAAGACATGGTACTCAACTTATCAGAGGCCGACGAAGACGGAGAAGCCATGAAAAGCAGAATAAATCCAAGATTTGCGAGAAACACAGGAAAAAACACCGAGTTGTTAAGCTACGCAAAAAGGAATACAGATGGCGCCAGGATTGGCGCCAGGCACGCTTACGAAACGGGAGATAGGGAGCCTTGGGAGCGGCTCCCCCTTTTTCTTTCCCGAATTCGTTTCTTGCCATTTGCCCCCTGCGATACGAATCTCTGTTCGGGGCGCAAATTGCCATGTGGCGTGTCAAGAATACGTCCTCTGATATGTCGCGATATCCCTTTCACGAGGGATACTTGCTCCAGGAGTTAGAATTCTGCTACCTTAAGGTAAATTCTCTGGGAATATCGCCGTAGTTGTAATATACCCTAGGAAGCTACCCTATAGGAACTTCCATCAGGACGACATGGCTTGAGCCCAAAAATATATATGTATATATATATATATATATATATATATATATATATATATATATATATATATATATATATAATCTGGTCTTGTATTGAGTAAATATTTTATTCATGTATTTCATTTGTGTATTTTAGAGATGTATAGTTAGCTCGTATGGTGAGTTCCTCTCATGTAGGTCTAAGTAAAGATATGGAAATGACATAATACTTTCGATAATCATTTAATTGTTTTTTTATTCAAGTCAGAATATGTAATTCTATGTTATTTTTAAGAATTATCTTTTTTATTTCATGTATCATATTGCGAATTCCTATATAATCTCCTTTAGGTATGCTGCATGACCCAAACGAGGTTTGTACATTAGGTAGTACATCATGTTTATGTTTCCACATAGAACGTTTACGAAAACACTCGATATAGAGTTACTCTTTTGTTTTATTGTTTCGATGCGGGAGGAGAGCGGAGTTATCTGAGAGAGGGTTGCCTTACAAGCAAGGTTTGTTCCCATGTTCAATTTTCTACGCTTGCAACTTCGCCCCTAGGGCCTCGCTCCCAAGTGACGAGAATGATCTACTAATATTATTCAGAAGTATCAACTCTGTATACATATACCCCTAGGAAATTGTAAGCAACTGAAGATATTCAGTCTACCTGTTTGAAAGAGCCAACACCCTCTCAAGTGCATAAAGTGTGTGCCTTCTTAAACGTGAATAAGGTTTTGATCCAACGTAAATTGCGTATAGTGTTGTTCAAACATTGAAGAAATTTTATAGAGGTTAAATCAAGTATTGTGTTAATGTAAGTACTTTTGTTATTAATTTTTGTAATTGGCCCTGTGAAATTTAGGCTAAACAGTGAAGTATATTTATTTTGCTTAATTGTTCACATACCTCGTGTGATCCAAGACATAATTGTAACAGTTATATATATGTGAATTTCATTTAGTATTTAATTATTAGAGAGTTAGAGTGTTAACTATTTTCATTATTTATCAAAATTGAATATTATTGTATATTAATTTCTAGAGAAACAAGTGATTTTATGTTTTTTTCAAAAGTGTTTCTTTTGTCTTAGTCTGATGTTTTTTCTGATTTAATATCACAAATAATTTGATTTTGATTTTATTATTTTTTGTATTATGGATGTAACTTTTTATAGAATGTACTTCTTTATGTATCGAGTGTATTATTTCGATCACCGATATTTCCTACAGTACTTGCTCTTTTTTCTGACTAAGAAACAAAGTAAGAGGTTGTTTTTTAATAGCTCTTATAAAGTAATCATCGAGTTTTGTTTTGAGTGTTCAGTAAGAGACCTTAGGTTTTTCAGTGTTTTTATATATTGTCGTCTGGATGTTGTATAATTTTACTGAAACTATATAACTGAATGATGTGAAAATTAACAGGTGAGTTTGGAGCTCGTGAGTTTATGTAATTCTCCAGCCAAGATATATATTTTTGGTGTCCAGACTCTTGGGATCGAGCGAGTCTGCTTTAAATGTTGTTATAAGAGGACAGTGTTTTGAGTAAAGATTTGATCAGTTTAGTGTTGATAGGATTCTGTGTATTGTTAGGATACATTTTTTGGAGAGGTATACATTTCTGTAAAGTAAAAGATAGCACAACTCAATCGTCAAGAGCTTTTTAGTAAAACCCAATTGTTCAATAATTGTCAGAATCTAATGTAACTAAAGTTCAGTGGCTCTCTATTTTAATGGCTCGTGGTGGCCAGGCAACGAGTTGGATGATTAAAGCTCAAATCAAAAGTCTAGCATTAGAAGCGTTAATAAACTCAGTAAAGTTGTCGGAAAAAGATATTGTAGCAACTCGCAAAATTTTGTAGAATGCTGAAGCAGAATATGTAGCAAAGCAATGACAAATTGACCCACAACTGACGAAATGAAAGCAGATTAAAATGTAGAGGCCAAGATTCGATGAATGAAATCGGAGGAGAATTTGACAAATTGACCCACAACTGAAGGAATGAAAGGAGATTGAAATGTAGAGGCCAAGATTCCATGAACTAAATTAGAGGAGAATTTGATTCAGTTGAAGATTATGGTAGACTAGAGGGAAGAAGCCAGAGAAACTGCAAAACATGTAAGGGAAATAGAGAGAAGACGGGAAGAAAGAAAGATAGTAGAAGCAATACATGTAAGGGAATTGGAAATGTTGAATGCTCGTGCAAAGTCAGCAACTCAGACAGAGGTAACCCCAGCTATACACAATCCTGTGTTTAATGTGATGAATGGCCAGAAGTTAATTCCAAAATCCACAGAAGCTCCCGCCGAATTCTTCGATCATTTTGGAACAGTCACATCGACAATGGAATGACCTGAAAATAAATGGTCAGTGTTTTTTGCAGAGCGTCCTCATTGGGAAAGGCGTAGTGCTTATCTCTCCTTGTCTCAGGACCAGAGGGCGGAGTTTCAAGAAGTTAAAAGGAGTGTGCTAAAAGTTTATCAGATGATCCCTGAATGAGAGATTCCGAAGTTTGCTGATGGATGAGAAAAGCACTTTCCTGGATTACGCCTATAAGGTACGGCAATGTTTTAGGAGAGAGATAGAGGCTCCTAACGGGAGAGAAATGGCTGATATACAAAAATTGATAGGGGTGGAACCATATTTACCAGGGATTCCCGAACATATTTGAACGTACTTTAAAGAGAGGGAGGAAAAGAAACTTGATAAATCCTCTTCCCTGAGTGAATATCATAATATTATCAGTCGTAAACCCTCCTCAAGTTTGAAGTTTAATCTGTCCTTCTGACCATGTGTTAAGTATTGGCCAAACCATGGAAGCAATTTCAGTAATAACTATGTGAAAAAGTTCGATAGTTACAGCGGAAGTACTACTGGTACTGTTCCAAAGCAGAATGCAATAGTACCCCAACAACAATCGTCAAATCGTCCTCTTCAAGTATTGTGAAAGACCTGCAGGATGTTAATATTTTCGGTTATAAATGTGGCAGGAGAGGCCATATCAGTAAGGAATGTTGGTTGAACCAACCAAAAGCAGCCGCCCAAGTGGTTAAGGATAATTCAAGTTCACAGAAAGCGAGGAGAAAAGCGACAAAGGGGAAAGGAATATGAGCGAAATAAGCCAGCTAACATTTACACAATTAACAAGACAACCCCGAACAGCGTTGATGCCCATAAACCATATATTCATGAAGGTATGTTAGCCGTAATAGATGGGAGCGAGCAGATCCCGGTAAAAACATTGCATGACACAGGTTGTAACCATAGTGTAGTGACACAATGTGTATACATGTTGGTGGAATAGTCTCTCACAGGAGACTCGAACATTTAGAAGGGAATAGGAGGTGAAGAGGTTACCCAATTTGCCGTTTGGCATTATCATCCAGGTTGGTGAAAGGTTATTTTGATTTTGCAGTAAGGGATTCATTGGGTGTTGAAGGAGTAGAAGTTTTGCTGGGTAATGAGGTTGGTGGAGTTCAGTTTATGCCTTGTCCCATTGTAATGGAGAAACCATTGACTTATAGTCTTACAACTGAACTCGAGAAGGACTACCCATATCTGTTTCCTAGATGTGTGATGACTAGGAGTATGATGAAGAAAGGGGCTGCAGAGGATGAAAGAGAAAACGAAGGGACGAGGAACTTGGAGGATTTTTTCTCAGAAGAATAGCATTTCCATGGTATTACACAAGAGGAGAAGCCCAAAGTAAGATTGAGAGAAGAGGAAAGAAGGACGAATGAACAGGAAGAAAAGGAAGCAATGGATTTTGAAGCAATAGAGAATTTAGCGTTAGAAATAGGACAAGTGAGTCGGAGAAGGCTGATAGGATTGCAACAGAAGGATGCGACATTAACAGAGTTATTGTTCCATGTGGTGGATGAGACGGAGGTGCAGCAGTCTCCCACCTGTTATTATCTTAAGGATGGGTTGCTTATGAGGAAACATAGACCCGCCGATATCCCTGGGAATGCTGAATGTGACATTTACCATCAGATATTTTTCCTGCACCTCTGAGAAGAGAGTTGATTGCCGTAGCGCATGAGACGAGACACATGGGAATAAGGAAGATGACAGAGAAGATTATGAAAGACTTTTATTGGCCTTACATGCAAAAGGGGTGAGCCACTTTTGCTGTGCATGTCACTTTGTCGGGTGGCTGGAAAGCCTAATGAGTACATCAAGGAAGCTCCTTTATACCCGATTGAAGCATGAGGAGGAAACTCCAGCAAAGGACCTATTAAAATGTTGACAGGAAAAGGTAAAGATTAAGAGGAAATAGATGGATGAATTGTCAGGGATTTTAGGAAAATGGTCGGTGATA
>NC_090737.1:60027675-60040175 GCF_036898095.1 Palaemon carinicauda
GAGTTTAGTAGTCTTTCTTAAATCTACCTAACAAAAAAAAATCTGATGTTTCCCATATACCGAGTTATTTCAACGTAAATTTGATCTCGTCATGTAATTGTTAGTCTTCTATGTTGGTCTTTATATAGTTCGTAGGACATCCTCAACCCCTTGCTATTATTTTATTTGTCCTTTTTATCTACTTTGAACTTGACTTATCATGGCTTATTTCACCCTTCTTACTTCAAGAAAAATATTGCACAGTTTCAGTAATCACTAATAAATTCGGGTGCTTTGCCCATAGAGAATATCTCGAAACATGAATGTCTAGTTATTTATCCTGGTCTCAAATTATTCTGTTACATACTCATCAACCCTTTCTCTGTTAAATCAAGTTTTATGTAGACCAGTATGTTTTTATCATTTGTCAAGTTCTGGGAACAGATTCCCTGGTAGTCCATTGGTACCACCACTATGGGATTGAGAAAATGCAATCGTAATTTCTAAGGGTTTCTTACCTTTATATGACCTTTATACTTCTTATATGTAGGCTTTAATTTTACAATCTCAAAAATCTAGGTTAGGTAAAAAATAATTCATCATTAAATTCATTCCTTGATTACTGGATGTCCTACTAACTTGAGCATGGATTTTTGTTAGTATTTTGTTAGTATGTAAGGAATTTCTATTCATGAACAATTATTTCTCCCTATTCTTTATGTATTCCTTTAAGCTTATGCAATCCTGTTGGATGATTCCTATTTTGGGAGTAAGTCACCTACATCATTTCTATTAACCTTTGGTTTCTCTTGTTCTATTTCAATTATTCCTATTTCTAGGTTTCTTACCTGACAACTGAACCAAAATATTGGTAGTTATATTTCTTTTTAACATCTTCCTGTCTTTTTAAATAATCCTTCTTTTATCATCATAAACCTACCAATAAAGTGATTTATCATGGACAAACATCCAGTACTTTAAGGCTCCAAAGATTCCTTTTATTCTTTCATCAACAATAGTCCTTCTTGGACTGTAAAATCACAATCATTCTTATGAGCAATAAGCACATATACTCTATGCCCTAAACAAATTTTTAAAATTCTCTAGACCATTATTTGGATAATCTATCCTACTCGGTTATTTTCCTTTAATTTAAGACTCCTCTCATGATTCATTACCCTTCTTCGGGTTTCACCTTTTTAATGAGACATTTCTTTTTATATTTATGAGGCTTCACACATTATTTTTATAAATCCTGGGTAAGAGATTGGGTTAAGGTAATGTAGGATCAAAAATTAATTTCTCTTCATTATTTATAGCCTTCTATTTCATTTGCACACTAATATTTTTAGGTTAACTTTATTTTCAGGCTTGGGTAATTTAGCAAATGCAGCTTCTTATTCCCTAAGATCCTATCATTCCTAAAAAATCTTCTACATCTGCCAAATCTTAGTGGAGCAAGATTTCCACTTTAACCCATATTTCTCTACATATCTTAAATCTATCTGCGCTTTTTTACTTACCCTATTCAATTCTAAGGATCGGTCACTCTTTAATCTGGTTCTTTATCCTGCTATTCTCCCTATTTTAGGCTAGTTCTATTATTTTTATGGCTCTATATTCTTACTAAACTTAGTAACATCATTCTATAGGCTTATTCATTCTGTCTCCAAATTCTAGATCATCATTCTGTCAATAGTTAGAGGAGCTGAGTGAGCCCGTCGACTTCACTCTAATTTCTAACATTCTTCGAAATGCTAATAGCCGTGAATGGCTTGTATTCTTTGACCATGGTACTTACAACATTCTCTATGTATTTTACTCTTCAATAATCGATCCAAACATTTATTTATCGGGATAGACATGTCAGTTATATTCTACTTATGATGATCTAACTAGTCTAATACTTCTATCCTCATTGGGTAATATATCTCGTTAGATTTATAAGGCGACTTATTAATTCATTTTAACACTCACCGTGTTCCTTATGAGGCGTTGGCTGATAGGTAATATTTCATGATTTATACCGGTATAGGAAAAGTTTTAATAAGTTTTGGCAGTTTTCCTGGCGTCGATGTTTCTATTCTATTCTGCCTAACCTATCGCCTGAAATGGTTAATCTCTGCCTATTTCTCATCTATCCCTACTTCTATGCTCCTTATGATAAATTATGCCCCTATTTGATTACCTAACTGTAATCTCTACTCCTTTATTTTTAGAAGTCATTACCCGCTATTCAGATGAGTATTTTATCCGGAGTAGTATTAATTAATTAGTGTGCATTTATTTCCCTTCATCTGAACTGCATTATTGTCTCTTTTGACAGACTCTGGCATCCTATTTTTAGCTAACCTATCTTCTTTATCTCTGCGGGTTATTTTTATTTAGGCATCATTATGACTTCTCTAGCTAAGTTCTAGCTTTTTATATTCTCAGTACTGATCAGACTTAATATTTAATTAATAGCATCATAGCTCATTTATTATTTATATGCCTATACCTTCATCTTAAATCTTTGTGCCTAACAGCAACCCATTTCCTTTCATTCATAAGCCTATAGCTTCATTTGCCTATGACCTTTATTTCTTGGAATTCCCTTTTTATTTAGGCTATTCTATCTTAATCACTGTATTTCTGTCGACATTCTATTTTATTTATATGGCGCTTAATATATATTTACAAGGAGTATATTTTATTCTTGGCTACTCTTCCTATTTCTTAACTTTCTTATTTCTCCTTGACTTTTTAACTAATTTCCATTTCCCTTTCTTAGTCCGGAGTCTGTTTCTCCTGTCAAATTCGTCTCCTACAAAGTGGCCAGTTTTGTAAAGGACTTGTTTTTGACAAGTAGAATCATACCCTGACTATCTCATCATTTTTTTTTTCTTTATTCTAAGCCTGCACTTCTCAAAAACAAAATTCATACTGCATCATTGTATCGTTTTTGTACGATATCTAAAAGCTCTATTGGGAAATGTTACTTAAAAAAAAATGACATCTTTATTCATCATTTGGCACATTTTGGCATTTAATTTTCTATCTAACCTGACGGTTCCTACCCCTTGATTTTTACTTGTTTGTATTTCATTTCTGCACATCATTTATTTTCACCCTTAAAATTTGGAAGCAGGTATTTCACAATATTCTATCACCGTATTGCATCCTAGTATTGCAACTATATTTTCCAGAGTCTCTATAAGATAAAATAGTCACTTGCAACGTGAATGTACCTCCGCTACATATGCCTATCTTTCCTATATAATATTTTTCGTCTTCCTGACTTCCTTTCTATCCGGCTAACTATTTTTAATTCGTTCTTTTTCACTATTTGTAGGATTTGAATTTAACTTTCTTTGTGCCGGAGGGCGTTCTGAGAAGTGTCTTTGTTTATTTCATGATGGGGTTCTTTATTTCTGTGCCTGCCTGTCTGCCCTGTATGTCTCCCCTTTCTCATTATTCTGCCTGATTTCTATCCCCTTTTGTAATCTTTCCCTAGACTTACTATGTCCCTTCTTGTTTGTTTTAGCTGTTTTGACCTAAATTTCTGCCCATTATTCTGTTTAACTCTAGGGTAATTTTTGCGCCTCGTTCCAGTCTACTGTTCTAACTTCCCTACATCTATTTAAATTACTCAAATTTCTCTGGTAGGATTTTGTGGCTATTAGTCCCTTAGGATTTTACTTCCTGATTTCCTATCATTTTGCTATTTTCCTTTTCTTTTCGTAAAATTCATATCTAGGATGCTACTTGTTACATATTTTAAAGCCTCATTTATTTCTACATATAGGGAATTATCATTAGCAATAAACTTACCTTTAGCAAAAGAATCATGTTCTTTTTACTGTTGCTGCTTGATCCTCCAATTTTGTGGATATTTAATTTACCAAGCCACCCTCATATTTTACCTATAGGAACTTATGTAGATTTGTTAACCTGTCTGTCTCTTTGGCCCATCGCCATTATTGCCTACATTATTTTTGAAACTCACTCAAATTTACTACATCTTTAAATTACTTACCATTCAAGGTTATGTGAGCATCACTTACATTTATATTCACGGTTAACATAGCCTGTTTAATTCTGCTGTCTCACTGTTTATTCTCAGACTAAATATTCTACTTTCGATATCAGCTAACCACTTATATTTCCACAAAAACTGTGTTAATTTCCCTACTGAATTCATGTTAGCGGGGTTAGTAATTTGTGTTAATTCTTTAAACTCACTTTTTTATGGGAAGTTGCTCGTTTGTAATTTTCACCTACTTGTGTAATTCTAAATCATATTTCACTTCTATATTCTTTGGGCTGATAACCTCATTACCATCATTTAAAAAAAAAATCATAATACATTCTATTTTACACAAGAAAAAAATACAAAATAATTCATGCATCATTCAAGAAACACTAGATAGAAAAAAAAAATTCTATTCTTAAATGAGAGACAAGTTTCTTACTTTTAAACTGAGAGACGTATTTAAGAGAGAGATTCTTTTACTCACATTTCTTCTTTCTTGTCCTTTTGTTTACATCTTTTTCGCTTCGGTAATTGTTTCTTGTGTTTAGACTTCTTTCGTCTCACATCCTCGCTATTCAATTGTCATCTTGATGTTTATTCTGCAAAGGTGTACAACTGGTATCTGGAAAAAGTTATTCATTAATATATATGCACTGAAAAATATCAAACGGCATTTTATCCATTTAAGCTGCCACCATTTGTGATGCGTTGTTGGGGTATTTTCTATTTCTTTTATTAAGCACCAATTTAATATTGTTTTAACTAAATACAGTAACTCCTTCAATCTTATCAGTGCAAAATATTATTTATATCTAGACCCTCAGGAAAATGGGTGATGGTAAAATGCCGTTATAGTTCCTTAAATTTACTTCTTGGACTTGATGTACATTAGTTTTAAGTATTCTTCTACGTGGAATAATTTGGGTTTAGATACAGACTGGAACAATAAAAACTCTTGAAGATTGGAGGCTGCAACCGTAGACTTCTGCTACCACTTCAGCATTCTGGATGCGAAATTCATGATTTTTATGTGGGCGTTTAGGGGATCGCTTCTTCGTAGATGTGTCCACTCATTGACACTCTTCTTCGTAATTTCTCCTTCATCGAAGAAAATCTAATACCTCCCGGTTGAAAGGTAATTTGTTGGCAGTTAGGGAACTCGGTCCCTTCGTTGTCCGTCTTTGGAAAATATCTTCTTGTTAACTTGACGTTTAGTTAGTGCAGGCCAACTTCTGCAACATATGTGGTGGGCCCCACCCCATGACGGGGGGAGAGGGAGAAGGGACAACCGACTATATCGGTATACTGTAGGTAAGAGCCACTTCTGCTTTCTCTATGCGACTTAAGTAGCTTAGAGTAAGGGCGTTGTAATTGCGTCACGTCATGTGACTATTCCTGTGTTCTATTGGTCCCTCCTTCTGACGTAATGGTAACGTCATACATATGTCACTTCCGGTTTCTCGGCAAGCAATTCGGTGTGCATTTCAGTCGCGTGAGTCACTCGGCATGCTTCCATCGTTGGTTGTTGTTTTGGCCAATGTATCGCTATGTCCGCACTTTTCACAAAAATTGGCTTTCGAGTACAAGTTCACTCTGATTTTATTTTTATCGCCTCTCTCTCTCTCTCTCTCTCTCTCTCTCTCTCTCTCTCTCTCTCTCTCTCTCTCTCTCTTTATTACAATTTCTCTCTATCGTTTAACTAACGAATAAAACTCATAAATACTTAACCAAATACACATATCACCTTATTCAGTACGAAAATTTCGCCTTTACATGACATATATATATATATATATATATATATATATATATATATATATATATATAAAACGGATTTTGAGCGAAGCAAAAAATCTATTTTTGGGTGAGATGGCCATGTCGTCCTGATGGAAGTTCCTATAGGGTAGCTTCCTAGGGTATATTACAACTACGGCGATATTCCCAGAGAATTTACCTTAAGGTACCAGAATTTTAACTCCTAGAGCGAGTATCCCTCGTGAAAGGGATATCGCGACATATCAGACGACGTATTCTTGACACTCCACATGGCAATCTGCGCCCCGAATAGAGAATTCGTATCGCAGGGGGCAATTGGCAAGAAACGAATTCGGGAAAGAAAAAGGGGGAGCCGCTCCCAAGGCTCCCTATCTTCCGTTTCGTATGCGTGCCTGGCGCCAATCCTGGCGCCATCTGTATTCCTTGTAGCGTATACGAGGTGCTACAGATACTGTATGTAGGGAGGGGTCCTACAGCCCTTTCTTAGAAAGGCAAGGGCGGGTCCATCAGGACGACATGGCCATCTCACCCAAAAATAGATTTTTCGCTTCGCTCAAAATCCGTTTTTTGGGCTCAAGCCATGTCGTCCTGATGGAAGTATACCAGAGCATTACTGTATCTGTGGATTCTCAGAACGTGCCGTACTCCCCGGAGGTAATTTTTCCCGGTCGACTAGACCTAGAGACCTAAGATGTTACCGTTATACATCTTTTCAACTAACTATAAACCATGTTAGAGCTTCCTGCCCCCTACAGGGAAGAGTCCTACTAGACTCTGGAAAAGTCTCGAAGAGTACATATACCTATGTATGAATACCAGGCAAGCTAATATAGTGGTCTCGCCCTATATTAAGTAAAGCATAGTTTGTAAAGAACCACTGCGTCAATATGAAATATCGACCAGTTCTCCGCACAATACTTGTATTGGACAAAGGTTTTATATCTGCATAGGAGGAAAACCAATGCAACATAGCTTGCATGAAGGAACAATTCTATTAGAATTATCCCAGATAAGGTACATAGAATGAATGCTCAATTATACCAATAAATTGACACAGGTGAAGGAGACGCAAGGTTCTCAAGAACCAGTTTATTGACAGGCAATAAATAGACAGGTTAACCACAATTATATATATATACATACATAAGAAGAGGATAACCCAAAACTTTAAGCATATAAGTATGATAGTAAACAGAACTTGTTTGTCTGAAAGAAAAAAACATTAAATGCCACTTTTAAGATACCGAGGTATCAAAGTCATAAAAGTCTGTATTACAAATCAATGACATTAGCGTTAGAAACGCTCGGCACACATGTCTGCACTTATGCTAGGTTCACCTTTGGAAATGGAACAGTCTACATGGGCAACACAGTGCCCTCACTTAGTTTGTAGTACAGTATGTAACTACACACTCACCCTGGAATTAATCGTCCCAATTAAAACCACTGTTCCTCGCAGAGTTAAACAGTAGGGTTAACACCGCGACCCACTGCTACCACAGATCTCTTTAGTTCCTCTACTTGCTTCGCATAGTGGCGAAAGAACACTCTGGAAGACTTCCAGCCAGTGTATGAACGGAGATGTTCAAAATCCATACAATTAAAGAAATTTAAGGATGAGGCAACTTTCCTCGGATCGTGACCTGCGGGTGTACTGTCAGGATCCGCTCTGCGAATAAAATATGTGATTTTCGCTCTGAGTTGATTCAGAGATAAATTTGAGCCTGATGTTTCTCCCCTGAATAGTTGACCACCCTTGAAGTCTGAAGTTCTATGAAGATAGACCTTTAGGCATTCTACTGGACATAGAGATGCCTCTTCTTTCAGAGGGCAGATTCTCCAGGGACCCCACCTGTTGGTGGGTAACTCATTCTTGGCGAGAAACGTAGGATCCGGAACAGGTTCAGTTCTCCCCCATCCAGGAACTGAACACGACCTGCCTCTCTCGAGAGGGCTACAATCTCACTAACCCTGGCCCCGGACGCGAGTGCAAATAGGAAAATAACTTTTTGTGTCAAATCCTTTAACGCACACTCTTTATTGCTCAACAGAGAAGCGAAATGAAGAACTTTGTCTAAAGACCATGAAATGGGCTTTGGAGGTGTTGAAGGTCTGAGCCTAGCGCAGGCTTTCGGGACTTTTATTAAAGATCTCGTTACCTAGGTCGACCTGGAAGGCATATAGAATGGGTCTTGTCAAAGCAGACTTACACGCTGAAATCGTGTTAGCTGCCAATCCTTGACCATGGAGGTGGATGAAGAAAGATAAGCAGAAGTCTGTCAAGATCTCCTGCGGATTCTTCGCCTTGACAAAAGGCCACCCATTTTCTCCAAGATGACTCATATTGCCTTCTAGTAGATTTGCACTTATATTCCTCAAGGAAGTCTATGCTGGCTTTCGAAATCCCAAAACGCTTTCTCACCGTTAGGGAGAGAAAATCATGAGCTGCAGGGTCCGGGTTTTCTGTAATGAAGCGCAGACAGTTGACTTCTGGACTCGCTGGGTCAGAACTGGATCTGGTAGCGGTACAAACTTCAGCTGCAGTTCCAATGCCAGGGGGAACCACGCGCTGTTCGGCCACTTGTGGGCCACTATTGCCGCTACCCCCTTGAAGGATCTCAGTTTGTTGAGGACCCTCAACAGAAGGTTGTGAGGAGGGAACAGATAAATCTTGGACCATCTGTTCCAGTCGAGGGACATCGCGTCCACTGCTTCCGCTAAGGGGTCCTCGTACGGGGACACGTACAGGGGCAACTTCTTGTTGTCTTTCGTCGCAAAGAGGTCTATCTGCAGTTCTGGGACTTGATTCAGAATGAAGGAGAATGATCCTGCGTCTAAGGACCATTCCGACTCTATCGGTGTGAACCTGGATAGAGCGTCCGCCGTCACATTGCGGACTCCTTGAAGGTGAACTGCCGACAGGTACAACTTCTTCTTTTCCACCAATCGGAAGATGGCCAACATCACCTGGTTGAGAGGTGGTGACCTCGATCCTTGTCAATTCAAGCATCTCACAACTACCTCGCTGTCCATCACCAACCTTATGTGGATCGAGTGACGCGGGGAGACTTTCTTTAAGGTAAGGAGCACTGCCATAGCTTCTAGAAAGTTTATGTGAAAGGTCTTGAATAGCTTGGACCAAGTCCCCTGGACTTTTTTCCGATGAGAGTGACCTCCCCGTCCCTCCTTCGAGGCGTCTGAGTGAATCGTCACCGACGGGGGAGGTGGCTGAAGAAGAACCGACTTCTTTAGATGTCTGGCTTGGGACCAAGGCCTGAGAAGAGTACTTAGCCGAAGCAGAACTGGTCTTCTCAGATCTCTTCGCGCGTTTGATGCATAACTTCTCCAAACTCCGGTTGCATCCTTTAGCTGTGCTCTTAGCACTGGGTCTGTCACCGAAGCAAACTGGAGAGAGCCCAGTACCCTCTCCTGCTCGCGTCTTGATATCCTTTCGGAATCTAGAAGTCTCTTGACAGAACCCGCTATCTCCTTCCTTTTCTTCGCCGGGATGGAGAAACGGTGTGACAAAAGGTCCCAGTGGATTCCCAGCCACTGGAACTTTTGAGATGGAGAAAGTCGAGACTTTTTTCTGTTGATCTTGAAGCCTAGGTACTCTAGGAACTGGATCACTTGACTGGAAGCTTGCAAGCATTCTGTCTCGGATGCTGCCTACACCAACGAGTCGTCCAAGTAGGCTACTACCTGAATTCCCTTTAGGCGTAATTGTTTGAGAGCTACGCTCGCAAGCTTCGTAAAAATCCTTGGGGCTATGTTTAGCCCGAATGGCATGGCTCCGAAGGCGTATAGTCTTCGTTGTAGCCTGAACCCTAGGTAGGGGGAGAGTCGACGGCTGATTGGAATGTGCCAATAGGCGTCTGACAAGTCTATAGAGACGGAATATGCCCTCTTTGCAGTAAGGTCCTTATGTGTTGCAGTGTTAGCCTTTTGAATTTGCAATTCACTATGAACTTGTTGAGTAGCGACAAGTCCAGAATGGCTCTGAGCTTTTCCGAGTCTTTCTTGGGAACACAAAACAGCCTCCCTTAGAAATTGATGGGCTTCACCCTTCGGATCACCTTTTTTTCTCCAACAGTTCTTGAACGTACTCCTCCAGAACGGGGGTGGAGTTTTGGAAAACCGAAGGCACGGGGGTGGAGTGCTGTACCAGCTCCAGCCCAGTCCATTCTTGAGTAGGCTGTGGGTCCAGGGATCGAAGGTCCACCGATCCCGAAATTTCAGAAGTCTCCCTCCTACCGGTATCATCTCACTTGGACTGCCGTCCTGAGGTCTTGCCTCCCTGACCACGACCACCCCTGAATCCCCTTCCCCTTGAGGGGCGCCTAGACGAGCCTCTGGCTGCTCCTCAAGGCTTTGCTCGAAAGGAAGTAGACTGCCCTTCGAACGCTGGGGTGAATGCCGTGGACTGTGTCGACACGGCCTGGGGTACCCACTGAAAAGTGGTCGGGGTTTGTGCCACGATCTGGGGCACTGGAGGCAATGGCAATTGCAGTTGCTGTTGCTGTCTAACAGGCTTGGCTGGCCGAGACGGTAGCCTAGTCCTCATAGTCTTCTTCTTTGGTTGAGGACCCTCATCCGGGAAAGACTTTCTTTTGATAGCCAGGCCCCACTTCTGGAGAAGGTTTCTATTCTCCAAGGCGGCCTTATCAACAACTTCTTTGACCAAATCGGTAGGGAAAAGGTCTTTTCCCCAAATGTTGGAGGAGATTAGTTTCCTTGGCTCGTGCCTCACCGTAGCCGAGGTGAACACGAACTCCCTACAAGCTCTCCTTGCCTTGACGAAGCCATAAAAGTCCTTCGTCACTGTGGCCAGATGAGTCTTGGCCACCACCATGAACATTTCATGGACCTTGGGGTCACTTGCCATCGTCTCGAGAGTAGTCTGAAGAGACATTGAGGCAGCCAGTCTTTCTTTTGTCTCGAACTCTCTTCGCAAAAGAAAGTCAGACAGCTTAGGGAGGTCCTCGCCGAACTGACGTCCGGCAATATCAGCCTCCAACTTTTCAACTGAGAACGTAAGATGGACGTCCTTCCAGTCTTTGTGGTCCATAGGCAGGGCCAGCGACAAGGGTTTACACTCCTCCAGGGAGGGGCAAGGCTTGCCGGCCTCGACTGCTTTTAGTACAGCCGCAAACCCTTTCTGTAAAAAGGGGAAGGCTCTAGCAGGCGAGGACACAAAGGAAGGGAGCTTCTTGCTCAATGCAGTTACCTTTGAGTTAGAGAAGCCCCTCTCTTTCATCGAGGATGAGAGTAGAGCTTGAGCCTTAGCATGGTCCATCACTATGACCTCCTTCGGCTCTGTCTCCTCCTTTGAAGCTGGTTCCTTCCTCAGCCGGACATAACAGTCCGGATATGATGCCTTGCTGGGCCAGAATTCCACCTCCTCCAGGGGAACTGAGCCCAGCTTATCCGAGATGACGATCTTTCCAGTCGTCATTGGCATGTGCTCAGCATACCTCCATGGGTTAGCATCTGAGCACAAGGGAAGGTCTTTCACATTGAGCTTTTTCTGGGGCCCATGTGATTCTGCCAGGCACTGCATCCGCAGTTCCATTGCAGCCGCCTTCTCCTGATTCTCCTTCTGCATTTGTTGGATCATTCCAACAATAGAGGAGAGGGCCTGTCCCAGCTCTACTGGGAGACCGGCCGATGTTGAGGGAATAGGCTCCGGAATCTGAACCGGAGTAGCCGACACCTCGTCGACCTCTTCCTCTACAACGTCTGGGGCTTGAACTTCATCCTGGGGTTCTGCCAGGAGGTCTTCCTCCAGATGCTCGTCCACATCAGACATCCTGTCATCTAACTGGATGTCTTGCATCGCGACCGCGACTTCAGCATCCACCTGGATCTGAACTTGGGGGATCTCCTCTTGAAGCTGGGGAATCACTGCATCAGCTGATGCCTTAGGGAAAAGATACGCCCTCATCTTCTCACTTGGAAGATAAGGGCCAGAGGTGTTCTTTTGGAAGCCCCTTACCCAGGTACGAAGCTTCTCCCTAGCTATATCCCTTGATTCCGCCGTCCTAGGGGAATCAAAGGCCTCAGTAATCAGGTTAGTGCACACAGTACATACCTGAGGGTCCCAATACCGGAGATCATCCTTGGAGACAGCGCATGCTGCGTGTTTCCTACAAAACTCATGTCCGCAGAGGTTCTTGCTGCGGATGTTGCAGAAAACACTTCCGCACTTCGGAGGGTCCTTCTGTAAAGAGAAGAAATTTCCATGAGTATCAAGTGAACTATGTATCACTGGATATGCATAGTATAGCATAACAATTCAGAAAGGAAAGACACACACTTGTGTTTCCCTCAAAACCCATTGCTGCAGCCTTCCAGATAATAAAATAAAATGGTTAATCTCTTCTAGAGTAACCAATGCAAAGTTTCCAGAGGAAACAGGTGGAGCTTACACCTAAGCAATGATTTTAAAATCCTGGATAATAGACAGGAAAGAACTCACTTTCCTATCTGTAGGGCAACAGCAAAGGACTGTGCAAGAAAACACAAAAGTGTTAGAACACACAGTGCTGTACCAAAACCCATACTATAGTTTTCTTCTTACTGTATATGTTATACTGAAGAATACTAGTACAGTATAGGAGGATACGTGCCGGCCGGCAACTGCCGGCCGGCACACACCATAACTAGCTTTAAAGTATACAACTTAACAGCTATAAGGCGGCAGAACTCTGGTTCAAATGCATGTGTCGGC
>NC_090737.1:60055175-60075175 GCF_036898095.1 Palaemon carinicauda
CATCAAAGCTGCTTTGAGGGTGCGATGAAAACGTTCAACCATTCCATTGGCAGCGGGGTTGTAGGCAGTTGTCTGATGTAGGGTGATGCCCAGGAGATTCGCTAATGATGTCCACAATTGAGAGGTGAAAGTGGTTCCCCTGTCAGAAGTAATATGCTCAGGGATACCAAATCTTGCAATCCATCCAGAGAGTAAGGCAGATGTACATGCGGCGTACGTTGCAGTTTCCATGGGAATGGCTTCAGGCCAACGAGTGGAGCGGTCGATGACGGTAAACAGGTAACGATGTCCTTGTGATGTGGGTAGTGGGTCTACAACCTCGACGTGAATGGGTGCGGAACGACGCTGAGGTTGAGGAAAGGTGCCCTCTCCTGAATCCGTGTGTTGATGTACTTTGGAAGTTTAGCAAGAAGTACAGGTGCGGACCCAATCCTTAGCATCATTAGAAATGCTGTGCCAAATGAACTTTGCCTTCAGCAGCTGTGCAGTAGAACGGCTCGAGGGATGTGAAAGGTCGTGAATGAAATCAAACACCTGCCGGCGCATGGGAGCAGGAATCCAAGGTCGCGGTCTACCAGTGCTGACGTCACAGAGGAGGGTGGTGTTGGAGTCTTCGAGAGGGAAGTCTTCCCAACAGAGGGACGTGCAGGATTTCCTACATGCTTGATACTCTGGATCCTGTCATTGGGCTTCAGCCAGGGCGTTGTAATCCAATCTCAGTTGAACGGCAGCCAACGTGTTTCTTGACAGGGCATCAGCAACGGGACTCATTTTCCCAGGGACGTATTGAAGGGTGCAATTATATTCAGTCACGGCGGAAAGATGTCGGCGTTGCCAGGCGGACCAAGCGTCAGACTGTTGGGTGAAGGGGTGCACCAGAGGCATGTGGTCTGTGCGAATGACGAAGGGCGTACATTATAGGAAATGGCGAAAGTGACGGACAGCCAAGTGCACCGCCAGCAATTCTCGATCGAAGGTAGAATAACCCGATTCAGCCTTGGACAGTTTTCTCTGAAGAAGGCCAATGGGCGGGACAAGCTGTTGACCACCTGCTCGAGTACTGCACCAATAGCGACATCGCTGGCATCGGTGGAGAGAAGGAGAGGGGTATGTGGGATAGGAAAAGTGAGAGCCGCAGCAGTTGATAGGGCCTTCTTTGCATTGCAGAAGGCTGCTTCTTGAAGGGGACCCCACTTCAGGTCCTTTGGCTTGCCCTTGAGGGAGGCGTAGAAGGGAGCAAGAGTGGCGGCAATGGCTGGCAGAAAACGGTGATAATAATTGATCATGCCCAAGAATTCCTGCAGAGCTTTGACGGTCGAGTTCTGAACGGCTGCTACCTTCTCAGGGAGGGGATGGACTCCTTCAAGAGTGATACGGTGCCCTAAGAACAACACTTCGTTGGCGCCAAAGGTACATTTGTCGTATCGGACTACAAGGCCATTTTGTTGCAGGGGGTCGAGCACGATGCGCAGGTGACGGAGGTGTTCCTCTTTTGAGGAGAACACAAGTATGTCGTCCACATAACATACACAGAAAGGGAGGTCTCCTAAGATGCCATCCATGAGACGTTGAAACGTGGCCGCAGCATTATGAAGTCCAAAACAGGAGTAATTGAAGGTGTATGTACCAAACAGAGTGGTGATGGCGGTCTTGGGGATGTCTTCTGGATTCATAGGCACCTGATAATACCCCTTCAGGAGGTCGAGCGTAGAGAAAACCTTCGCTTTGTGCAGGTGGGAGGTCACGTCGGCAATGTTTGGGATAGGGTAGTGATCCGGTTCTGTTTGCATGTTCAGGCGCCTGTAATCGCCGCACGGATGGAGGGAGCCGTCTTTCTTCAGAACGCTGTGTAAGGGTGACGACCATGGGCTGGAGGCCTTTTGGCAAAGGCCCATTTCCTCCATTTCGGCGAACGTCTGTTTGGCGGCTGCCAATGATTCCCGTGCCAGACGTCTGAATTTTGCGAAGACTGGGGGGGGGGTCCCATCATCTTGATATGGTGATAAATACCGTGCTTGGCAGGAACCGTGCGCGTTTGTCGAAGTTCTGGATGGAAAACTTCCGGGTACGACGTGAGGAGGTGGGCGTAGGCATCCGTGCGTACGGTGATGTGGAGAGCGATGTTAGAGGGGGCAGGTTGAAGAGATGTCGACAAGTACGAGTCTGCGTTGACCAATTGTCGGTGGGCGACATCGACGAGAAGGTGGAAATGAGAGAGGAAATCCGCACCGAGGATTGGTAATGTGACGTCAGCAACGAGAAACTTCCAATTGAATTTACCGTTCCCGAACGATAATGTGAGGTTCTCGTAACTGTAGGTGGGTTTCGCAGATCCGTTGGCAGCTACCAAGCGAACGTCGGCAGATGTAGACAGACTATGTCGTGCCTTGAAGAGTTCCCTTGGCAAAAGAGAACGACAAGCACCCGTGTCTACCAAAAATCGCACGCCCGTTCCTGCATCATGTAAAAGGAAAAGATTAGAAACACGGGAGGCCACTGCCACGAGCGATGGCCTACTTACACGTATTTTGGCCACTGACAATCCTCGGCATGTTTCTTCGCGGTTGCACCGAATCCGAAGTGGTAGTAGCAAAACTGCTGCGGATGGGAGGTAGTAAGTGGCTGTAGAAGTCGTTTGTTGGGGCGCGAGCGATTGGTGGGTGGTGGGTGGCTTTGTCGCCGCTTCAGCACGTCACAGGGTAGGCGTGTATGTTCTACGGCATTCATGTCAGCTTCGGTTGACGTTGAATAGGCATCCTCTTCGTCAGGGGTGGAGGCGTTGATGGAGATCTTGAAGTGGCTGTCCATAAGGGCGTCGGCTTTGGTCATCAAGTCCTTTATGGGTAAACTATTGACATCGGGTATGACAGCGCGTATAGGTCCGGGTAAACGGTGTATCCAAAGGGCACGAAGTAGGTTCACCTTATGAGGAGAGCCGTCTGCGGCAGGTTGAAGGCGAGCGATACTGGTCATTTCCCTGAGGCCAAGCGAAGCCCTTTGGTCCCCCAACGGTTGTTGCGAGAGCTGAAAAAGCTTTGCTATATGGGCGGCTGGTGACAGCGAGTACTGCTGCAGAAGTTATGTTTTGAGGGCGTCGTATGCTATTGGGGTGTTTCCTTGTTCACAAAGCCAGTCGGATATCTCTGGGAAGGTGTCCTCGGGTATCGCCGCGAGAACATAATCTGATTTGGTGGTTGAGCGAGTCACGCCCTTGATGCGAAACTGGACTTCTGCGCGCTGAAACCAAGCAAACCCCTCTCCGCTGGCGAACGATGAGTTTCAATGTGGCAGCCGCAGCACCAACTTCCGTAGAGTCTGCCATAGTACCAACGATGGAGGGGCAAGGGAGGGGGGTGGAAGGCGGTGGGAGCGAGTTGACTTCCGGGGTCACCAATATGACGGGCCGAGAGAAGGTTGTGACTCAAAGGCAGGTTGAAAGCAACTGAGTAATTTATTTTAGAAGACTCTCCTTTATATACAAAACCTCAAGGCAACAGGAAATTTCATGTTCGAAAAACAGACAATGTTACAGAGGAAAAACGCAGACATGTTTATTCTGGTTCTTTTTAGTGCGAGGGAAGAGCCAAGATACAAGCATAATACATACAAAATGCCCCTCTCTTTTTTTCCACCCATGCCAGCAACGTAGCTATTGGTGCAGTACTCGAACAGGTGGGCAACGTCTCGCCCCGAGCATTGGCCTCCTTCAGCAGAAAACTGTCCAAGGCAGAATCGGGTTATTCTACCTTCGATCGCAAATTGCTGGCGGTGCACTTCGCTGTCCGTTACGTTCGCTATTTCTTAGAAGGTACGCCCTTCATCATTCGCACAGACCACATGCCTCTAGTGCAAGCATTCACTCAACAGTCTGACGCCTGGTTCGCTCGTCAACTTCGACATCTCTGCGCCATGGCTGAATACAATTACACCCTTCAACACGTCCCTGGGAAAATGAATGTTGTTGCCAATGCCCTGTCAAGAAACACGTTGGCCGCTGTTCAACTAGGATTGGATTACAATGCCTTGGCTGAAGGCTAATGGCAGGACCCAGAGTATGAAGCATGTAGGACATCCTGCACATCCCTCCGTTGGGAAGACGTCCCCCTCGACGACTCAACACCACCCTCCTCTGTGACTTCAGCACTGGTAGACCGCGACCGGGGATTCCTGCTCCCATGCACCGATAGGTGTTTGATTTCATTCACAGCCTTTCACATCCCTCGCGCCGTTCTACTGCACAGCTGCTGAAGATGAAGTTCAACTGGCACGGCATTACAAAGGAAGATAACGATTGGGTCCGCACCTATACTTCTTGCCAAACTTCCAAAGTACATCGAAACATGGATTCAGGAGTGGGCACCTTTCCTCAACCTCAGCGTCGTTTTGCTCACATTAACGTCGACATTGTAGACCCCTACCCACATCAGAAGGACATCGTTACTTGTTTACCACCATCGACCGCTCCATTCTTTGGCCTGAAGTCATTCCCATGGAAACTGCAACGTCTGCCTCATGTACATCTGTCTTACTTTCAGGATGGATAGCAGGAATTGGTATTCCTGAGCAGAATACTTCTGACAGGGGTACTACTTTCAACTCTCAATTGTGGACATAATTAGCGAATCTCCTGGGTATCACCATACATCAGAGAACTCCCTATAATCCTGCTGCCAATGGAATAGTTGAACGTTTTCATCTCACCCTTAGAGCAGCTTTGATGTCCCTCCACAAGGACCCCAACTCGTTTACTTAGCATTCCTGGGTCCTCCTGGGACAAAGGACCATTCCTAAAGATGCCCTGGACGTGTTGGCAGCTGAAATGGTCTATGGTGATCCGTTGGTCGTCCCTGCCAAATTATATCCTTCTGTAACCTTCTTCGATGATCTCTAGTGCATATATTACGTCGTCGGAAAATTTACTCCATGCCGCCAGAATTACAAGCTCTAGCGAAGCATCACATAGCGACAGACATGCACTGTCAAATGCACGCTTCCTACGCAACGACACTAGCAAGCTACAACTAACACCCCCTTACACGGGTCCTTTCCTTGTGATCCGACGTAATCCGAAAACATTCCTACTAAACATTCGTGGCAAAAAAGACTGGGTCTCCATTGATCGTCTAAAACATGCTTATCTCCTGACAGATGACCCGCTTACAGTTCGACTCTCTAAATCAGGGTGTCCTATTGAACATGAACAGTATGTAATTTTTAGGGGGAAGCCATGTACCACCCGTGTGTCACACGATCGTACATAGTAACAACATTTTTCTCTTTGTTATATATTATCCTTTTTACCTTCGCTCTCCCCTCGCACTGACAGCAATTTGTAATAACATGTCTTCCTACTTCGTTGTTAACTGTTAAAAGAACTGGTTGCCGGTTTGACAAGAAACAGCATGTTATTATTTTGTGACCTTCTTACCGGGACCTAGTGTGTATATATACTCGATGTGTCTGTAATAAAGTTACTCAGTTGCATTCATCATGCCCTTGACTCACAACCTACTCTTGGCTCGTTACATTTCCCACAGATATTTGTTGTTCCTTACATCTGAAAAAAAAAAGTGTCTGTAAGAGAAGAAATAAGAATGGACTCAGAGCATATCCCTAAAGGATGCCAACCGCCAAAAGGAATGCCTCAGTCTCCCCATAACCTGTCTGCACATGGTTCTTACTCTTGCATACACCATCTTCACTAACGTTACTAGGTTCTTAGGCATTCCTCTCTTTCTCAAACACCAATAGAATAACCTCAGTACCCTGTCATATTACTTTTCAAGGTCCACAAAACTTTTAAATTTTCCTGTTTCTTTCCAGATACTTGTGGGCTTTTTCCTTTCATAAACACAAACTGCTATTTACGGATACAGACTCATCTTTCTTTCTATTATTATTTTTAGTACCTTTAATATAAGCTCCAAAAGCTTCATTCATATGTAGTTCCAAGTGTTTAACACGTCTCCATTTGTTGATAATATTTAATCATCCAACTTTTCCTTAGTCCCTTGATATTTCCTCTACATTCCAGTTCTTTCCTATTAATATATGCACCTATAGTCATCATCATCACTGTCATCATCAGCCGCTATTATTCCACTGTGCATCAAATGCATCAGACTTGTCCTTCCACTTGCGTCCATTATATATATATATATATATATATATATATATATATATATATATATATATATATATATATATATATATATATATATATATATATATATATTATATATATATATATATGTTTATATATATATATATATATATATATATATATATATATATATATATGTGTGTGTGTATATATATATGTGTGTGTGTATATATATATATATATATATATATATATATATATATATATATATATATATGTGTGTGTGTATATATATATATATATATATATATATATATATATATATATATATATATATATATATATTGTTTGACCTGATGTTCCGGAAAAAAAACAGATGCAAAACCTAGCTAAAACTAGATTGTAAATTACTGAGGTATAAAAATTAGATAATGCCATGAATTTTAATATTTCATGAAATCCAAGTCTATATTACTTTGTTATATTTTTCCCTTTAAAGGTAACCCATTTGAATGTGGCTGTGATATTGCCTGGTTGATCCTTAACGAAACCCTACTCAGTAGGATTCATGACACGGCAAGATGCTACGATGGAGAGGCTTTCACCGACTTAAATCCAGAGTGGTATGAAAACATGTGCTAGTAGTCTCTTTTAAATTGCACTTAATTATCAATTTTCTGATGTGTGGAATATGTTGAATTCGTTAAAAAAAAAATATATATATATATATACATATAATCCAATAAGCTATATGTTTAATTCTTGTTTATCTTTACTTTCCCGTAAACATGAGGGAAATAAAATATTACTACTATTGTACCAGTTTCATTGCCACTTTATTTTTAAGAATTATGATACTAAATCTCATATGGAAATAAAGTGATGGCAGTATTATATTGAGCACATATCAAAATATCTTAGTGATAAAATATGTGAGAGTCTGGGGTGGAAATTAAAAGTAAAATTTCAATATGCAGTATAGGTATGATAGTGGTTCCCGGTAATTCCTAAGAATCGTTTCATACAAGCACTCCAGCAGTATGAGGCAAATACAGGCATGAGCTTAGCTTTGAATGCATAAATTCTAGTAAGACTGTACAAATAATGAGCTTAGAGAGCTCACAAAGTTTAACTGAAATTATGAATTCCTGCCACCAGTCAGGAATGACCATTACATCACTGTACAGGTATATACATATATATGGTGTCGTAAAATTTCAGGTACTTATATAACATTGAAATAGCACATGCAAATATATAAAGAAACAACCACAAATACACATATATTACGTTGTTTTTCTTTTTATTATTCTTTTTGTCTTCGCTGATAATTAGCTAGCCTTTTCAACGGTTTTACGGCAAAGGCAAGGGGCAGGATAATGTCCTAGATATCTATCAAAGCTCTTCTGAACCCAAACTAGGAGAAAGACTAGCAATAGGTGCTGATGACTCAGCAGGTGGACATATACTCGTAGGCTTCCCCAATAACCCTTATTCCTGGAATACAAGGATGGTAAAAAAAAAAAAAAAAAAATGGGTTTCAACAAAGTGTAAACTCACAACTCGCAAGTTATGAGATAATAACATTTTCCCTATAGGTTGCTAAAACATCAGTCTGCCGAAAATGGCCTCTGAATCATTTACCCTTCCTGCCTGACCAAACCACGTTAATATACGCTGATCTATCTTTCTATACATACTCTCCTATTTACCATTAACATAGGTCTCCACATTTCTCAACGTATCAATTCTTCTACATCACTATGAAGAACTTTGCTGTTCCTTTTTTTTTTTTTCCTTTTTGTATGTAGTTTTCTCTTAGCGTTATATACATTAGTTACCCCTATTGTTTTCATAATTTTGTTTTCCTACTTTGCGTTTTCCAACAAATAGGACACATGACACTATAAAATCGCCGTTAATACATACGTTTTGTGTTTGTAACGTCATATTAAAAAAAAAAGTTTTTTTTTCCTTAAGCTACATGTTGTGAGATACAAATTTTACACTGATTCTAAAAATGATTATAAATCGTGTTAATTTATAAGGATATTTGTATCTCTCAGTACCAACTAGGGTCTAATTTAGTTTGGAAATGTTTTGATCACCGCACTGCAGCCCTATGCAAAATACTCTTTTAACTGGTAAATTGTTAGTATGCTAGGTTAATATTGTTGTTTTGTATGTTCCCATAGATTTGCTCGATTTCCCTTTATATTATGTATAAAAACCTGCCTAAACCTCACTCCCTATAAGAATATAATGCCTTGCCTTAAAGTCCTGATATGGCCCCTCAACATGCGTAACATACACAAAACAACGGTCACCTGTCCATGAGAGAAAAGAAGATGAAGCCTATGACACAGCATTCTTCTCACTCACTTGCGAGACATCATACAGGAAAAGTCTCAACATTCACCTGTCATGTTAAAGTCAGGCTAACACCAACTCCCCACGACAAGTGCTCCTTGCACCTCAACCAAAGGAAAACGGACGAGGCCTGATGTCATGACGGCGAGAGAAGAGAGGAACCTGAAACCTGTGCCAGTGATCCTGATCAGCCATGCAGCGACGGACATTGAGGCATGGACTAGGCAGCTGAAAAGTGCACTTTTATTAAGTATAGTTTTTCTTCAGAGACTATTCAAGTCTCATGTTATAAGACTACATGTCTCGCCTCATTTCAACTATGTAGTATATTATATCTATTAATATCTTCATTATCTTTGATCAACCATTTTTGATTTGCTGATCATTCTAATTTTTCTGATTATGTTTTGATAATGATTTATTTTATTTGCTCTTGATAGAATATCTGTTTTAGTGATGTAAATTAGAAATAAAGAAATTAGATTACATTATACCCACTCGTATCCTTGCTCCTTTATTTGAACGATTAGGTGTTGATACGGTAAGTGATGTTGGAGGTATTGATTATTTCTGGCATCATGATTGTATGTTAAACTATGATTATCAGAGGCGAGTTATATTTTAGATTGTACGTTTTATTCTTGTTATTAATAATAATAATAATAATAATAATAATAATAATAATAATAATAATAATAATAATAATAATAATAATAATAATAATAATATTATTATTATTATTATTATTATTATTATTATTATTATTATCATTATTATTATTATTATTATGGACAAGCAGGATTCTGTAAGTCCAGGGACTCCAAGAGGGGATATAGCTCAGTGAAGAAAGAAAACATGGAAATGATAAAATCAATTAACAATTAAAATAAGATATTTTAAGAACAGTAACAACAATTATTATAAATATTTTTTATATAGACTATAAAGTCTTTAACAAAATCGGAGGAAGAGAAATAAGATAGAATTGTGTGCCCGAGTGTAACCTTAAGCATGAGAATTCTAACCCAAGAAAGCTGAAGACCATAGTGCAGAGGCTATGGCACTACTAAAGACTAGAGAAAGATGGTTTGATTTTGCAGTGCTATTCTCCTAAAAGAGCTGATTACCATAGCTAACGAATCTCCTCTACCCTCATCAAGAGGAAAGTAGCCACTGAACATTTACACTGCAGT
The DNA here is from genome assembly GCF_036898095.1 of Palaemon carinicauda. Classification (NCBI taxonomy): domain Eukaryota; kingdom Metazoa; phylum Arthropoda; class Malacostraca; order Decapoda; family Palaemonidae; genus Palaemon; species Palaemon carinicauda. The sequence goes on from NC_090737.1 coordinate 60,064,842, forward strand.
AGTTAACCCCTTGAGAGAAGAATTGTTTGATAATCTGTGTTGTCAGGTGTATGCGGAACGAGAAGAATATGTAAAGAAGAGTCCAGACCATACGGTGTATGTGTAGGCAAAGGGAAAATGAACCATCATCAGAGAGAATGATCCTATGTATTACTGTCTGACTATTCAAAGGACCCAATAAATCTCTAGCGGTAGTATCTCAATGGGTGGCTTGTGCCCTAGCCAAACTACTACCGCTTCGAAGAAGAAGATCCTTGCATACAATACATCAATACTCTTATCCATCGCCATCAGCGAAATTGTCTATAGCATAAAATTCATGTCCAGCATCTCACAGTGCACTAAGACAGATCCAAAATAGAGCACAAGAGTGTGGTGGGTTTAGTTATAACAAAGATGAGAACCTGAAACTCTCCTACTCTCTTGCCATTACTAGGGGAGAGTCAGACTAAAGGTAGAGATCCCCGTGTTGTTTGTAGTAGTTAATGGAAGCCATAAAACCTCAAATCAATCAATATGCCGTTTCCTAGAGGATGAGAGCCATCTCTTCATGGGATTTTACTCTCTGGGTAAAATAGATGGCTGGAAGCTCTCTGTGAGCATGGATCTGTCATTTGTGGAGGAGAGCTTCAAACTCTACTGAGGAGCAGCTTCAACAGAGGCAGATGAAGACCAGCAATATACTGAAGGTGGTCTGGCTGGAGAGGTATGTTCTTTACCACTTCTATTGTACCATCTCTCTTTCTTTAAATTTCCATATTTGCATTCGTTTCCATAAACTCACCTGAAATCTTTGAAAATTTTATTTTATATTTGTTCCTTTTTTAGCTCCTTCAGATATCTTCGTTCTGTTATTATTGAAAATTAAAACCTGGATGCAAAAGTCAGTCAAATATTTTAGTGTGTCTGGATGAATTTAAGAAAGTTATCAGGTATGGTTTGCAATAGGAAAATCATTGCTAAAGATGAGGGAAAGTTTTATGAAAACGTAGCTAGACCAGCTATGCTCTATGAGGCAGAGATTTGGCCAATGAATAAAAAACAAGAAAGAAGAATGAAAGTAGTTCAGATGGGAAAGCTAGAGTGGACTTGTGGTGTCACCAAGTGATAGGATCCGGAATGAATTGATCAGGGCACAGTCATTATTATTATTATTATTTTTATTATTATTATTATTATTATTGTTATCATTACTAGCCAAGCTACAACCCTAGTTAAAAAAGCAAGATGCTATAAGCCCAAGGGCTCCAATAGGGAAAAATAGCCCAGTGAGGAAAGGAAATAAGGAAATAAATAAATGATGAGAATAAATTAACAATATATCATTCTAAAAACAGTAACAGCGTCAAAACAGATAGGTCCTATATTAGCTATTAACAAAGTCAAAAACAGATATGTCATATATAAACTATAAAAAGACTCATGTCAGTCTGGTCAACATAAAAATATTTGCTCTAACTTTGAACTTTTGAAGTTCTACTGATTCAACTACCCGATTAGGAAGATCATTCCACAACTTGGTAACAGCTGGAATAAAACTTCTAGAATACTGTGTAATATTGAGCTCATGATGGAGAAGGCCTGGCTATTAGAATTAACTGCCTGCCTAGTATTACGAACAGGATAGAATTGTCCAGGGAGATCTGAATGTAAAGGATGGTCAGAGTTATGAAAAAATCTTATGCAACATGCATAATGAACTAATTGAACGACGGTGCCAAAGATTAATATCTAGATCAGGAATAAGAAATTTAATCGACAGTAAGTTTCTGTCCAACAAATTAAGATGAGAATCAGCAGCTGAACACCAGACAGGAGAACAATACTCAAAACAAGGTAGAATGAAAGAATTAAAACACTTCTTCAGAATAGATTGATCACCGAAAATCTTGTAAGACTTTCTCAATAAGCCAATTTTTTTGTGCAATTGAAGAAGACACAGACCTAACGTGTTTCTCAAAAGTAAATTTGCTGTCGAGAATCACACCTGAAATTTTAAAAGTCATACAAATTTAAAGAAACATTATCAATACTGAGATCCGGATGTTGAGGAGCCACCGTCCTTGACCTACTTACAATCATACTTTGAGTTTTGCATATGCAACAAGCTTGTTTTCTAGGCCAAACCATATGCCATGTGTATATAGTATGAAAAGTAATGGGCCAAGAACACTTCCCTGTGGAACACCGGATATCACATTTCTATACTCACTATGGTGCCCATCAACAAAAACTCTTTGAGATCTATTACTTAAAAAATCAATAATAATGCTAAGAAACGACCCACCCACTCCCAACTGTTTGAGTTTGAAAACAAGGGCCTCATGATTAACACGGTCAAAGGCAACACTGAAATCAAGGCCAATCATACGAACTTCCTGACCACAATCAAGGGATTTCTGTACAGCATTGGAGATTGTAAGAAGGGCATCACATGCTCCTAGGCCTTTACGAAAACCAAATTGCAAACTAGGGAGTAAATGATTACCTTCAGCAAACCTATTAAAACGTTTTGCCAGAAGACGTTCTAAATCTTTAGATAATATGGGAGTTATGGAAATTGGGCGGTAATCAGTGGGACTTGAGCTACCACAAATACATTTACATAGAGGAGTAACATTACCAATTCTCCAACAAGTGCTAAAAGCTCCTCTTCTTGCTAACTTGCGCAAAATAACAGATAACTTTGGAGCTAAGAAATCTGCTGTCTTTATAAAAAAAAAGGAAAAATACCAGTCGAAGTATTAGGGATTTCAAAGAAAGCTCACCGACGAAGACTAAAATGATTTAGTCATATCATGAGCAGAGAAGAGGAATACGTATGTGGAAGGGGTATGAACATAGTGGTCGAGGGCAGAAGAATGATGGGAAAGACAAACTCCAGGTGGAAGAATATGTTACTGAATGACATGAAGGGGGAGGGTTTATGAGAACAAGATATACAGGAGAGAGGAATATAAAGAAATCTTACTAGAAACAGCAACCACATATATAAATGGGCAAAGCTGAGAGTAAAAAATATTCGATTGTTTACTATGTTTGTTTGAAGATTAGATTTCTTATCCTAACTGTGTATGTGGGGAAAAGGACAACTCAACACCGCCGACTCCGCACCACCAACTCAACACCACCGACTCGAAGCCAAGACAACTCGACACCTGGACAGCTCAACACCGGGTCAACTCATCACCAGGAAAACTATAAAACTATGTTTTACATACACATACATACACACACACACACACACACACATATATATATATATATATATATATATATATATATATATATATATATATATATATATATATATATATATATATATATATATATATATATATATATATATATATATATATATATATATATTCAAATAAGCCATACAAATTTTTGATACATTAATGTCTGGATTCTCTTAACGACCTCGGGATCAGAGCCCCAGGTGAAATCACTCAAAGACAAGAGCTTGTGACCGGCCGGGAATCGAACCCTGGTCGGCAAGCTTGTATAGACAGTGACTAAACCACTTGGCCACGAAGAAAGATAAAAGTCAATGACAATTCTGCTGTACTTATACCTGTCGAATTCAGGTGTTTTGTACTTAAAATTGAAATCAACCCATCTTCACCATCGTAGCTAATTGGTAGTTTGTTACTTGGCATTCGATTAATGATAAATTTCGCACATTTAAACGTGTTTTTCATATTCAAATAAGCCATATAAATTTTTGATACATTAATGTCTGGATTCTCTTAACGACCTCGGGATCAGAGCCCCAGGCGAAATGTGCAAAATTTATCATTAATCGAATGCCAAGTAACAAACTACCAATTAGCTACGATGGTGAAGATGGGTTGATTTCAATTCTAAGTACAAAACACCTGAATTCGACAGGTATAAGTACAGAAGAATTGTCATTGACTTTTATCTTTCTTCGTGGCCAAGTGGTTTAGTCACTGCCTATACAAGCTTGCCGAGGTCGTTAAGACAATCCAAACATTAATGTATCAAAAATTTATTTGGCTTATTTGATTATGAAAAAACACGTTTAAAGGTGCAAAATTTATCATATATACACACACACACACACACACACACACACACATATATATATATATATATATATATATATATATATATATATATATATATATATATATATATATATATATATATATATATATATGTGTGTGTGTGTGTGTGTGTAAATATATATATACTTGTCTCTTTTTAATGGACAATGGAAACATCCAAAATTACTTTCTCTCGTTGTTCTCCTTGTAAATGCAAATGACCTGTAGATCATAAAATTGTTATGTTTTTCGATATTGAGTTGTTGAAGGGATTATAAGATTTCCCTTTTTAGTGTTGATGGTATTAGTATATTGTACTTTTTAGTTCAGTTCATTCGAATAAGCATATTTCCATACTAGAGTGTTACTTTCCATCACTTTACATCGAGTCCAATACTTTGAAAATTTGAAGATATTTCTGAAATATAAAGAAATATGAATTTGTCATCTCACACAAAATGGAAATTCTTAGCCAAAGAGGAAAAGAAAATTTTAAATATGGAAGACATTTATCTGTGTTTGATAAGTTTAGTAGACTAGATAATATCAAATTTCGGTGTTGTGATCAAAGTGCTGGGTGCAATGCATTGATTCATACAAAATTTGGATCAGTTATCAAGGAAGTAAACAAGCATTCATCTGCACCCAATGTTGAAGTGGCTAAAGTTTACACAGACTTGAAACAAAGTGCAGTAGACACCATTGAAAAGCCAAGTGTAGTAATAAGTGAGATATTAACAAATGTACCACAAGTTACTCTTGGATCATTGCCTGATGCTTCAGTTATGAGAAAAACGATTAAACGCAAAAGGAATACCGTAAGCGCTCCTTCGACTCCTGCAGATCTTCAGGAGTTAGAATTACTACACCAGTACAAGATTTACATTCCAGAAAAAGGGAGAGAAGAACATTTCTTGATAGGCGATAGTGGGCCTTGATTACACAGAATTCTGCTATTTGGGAGGGAAAGTTGATTGCAACATTTACATTCATCTGATACTCAATATCGTAAAACTAAACAATTATATGATCCACAGGTCATTTGCATCTGATCGTAGTTTATATATATTACATGGAGAACCATGAAAGAAAGCAGTTTGGGATAAAGAAGTTTTTCCATTGTTCATTAAAAAGAGACAAGTATATATATATATATATATATATACATATATATATATATATATATATATATATATATATATATATATATATGTGTGTGTGTGTGTGTGTGTGTGTGTTTTATTATTTTATAGTTTTATATTTGTCCCGGTGATGAGTTGTCCCGGTGTTGAGTTGTCCCGGTGTCGAACTGTCCTGGTGTTGAGTCGGTCCATTTCTGAAGTAAGGCCTATATGCATATATTTTGGAGACTCACTTCCGATACTTCTTGACTATTCCTGTTGTGTACATCCATTTATTCTTCTTTTGCAATATCCCCTTTGTTTTGTTTATTGTTGGTTATTGTACTCTCATGTGGTTAGGCCTAGAAAACAAGCTTGTTGCATATGCAGATGATGCTACTCTCTATGCATCAATTCCATCTCCTGAATGTAGATCTGAGGTTGCTGAATCCCTTAATAGAGATCTAGCTAGAATTAGTGCATTGGGCAAATTATGAGGTAAGAATTTGAATCCTGAAAAAAAAAAAAAAAAAAAAACTCAAAGTATGATTATCAGTAGGTCAAGAACTGGGGCTCCTCAACATCCAGATTTCAGGATTCATAATGTTTGTTTAATTTTGTATGACTCTTTTCAAGTTTTAGGTGTAATTCTCGACTAGAAAAATTCTTTTAAGAAACACATTAGGTCTATGTCTTCTCCAATTGCACAAAAAATTGGGAAAATCTTATAAGATATTCGGTGATCAATATATTCTGAAGAAATGTTTTAATTCTTTCATTCTACTTTGTTTCGAGTATTGTTCTCTTGTCTGATCTTAATTTGCTGGACAGGAACTTACGCTCTATAAAATTTCTTATTCCTGATCTAGAGATTAATCTTTGGTATCGTCGTTCAATTAGTTAATTGTGCATATTGCATAAGATTTTTCAGAATTCTGACCATCCTCTACATTCAGATCTTCCTGAACAGTTCCATCCTGTTTGTAATACTAAATATACAGTTAATTTTAATAGCCATGTTTTTTTCATCATAAGGCTCAATACTACATAATATTCTAGAAGCTTTATTCCAGCTATAATCATGCGGTGGTATGATCTTCCAATCAGATAGTTGAGTCAGTAGAACTTCAAAAATACAGACTTGCAGCAAATATTTTTATGTTGAACAGGCTGTCTTAAGTCTTTTTTATAGTTTATATATTAAATATCTGTTTTGTTGTTGTTGTTACTGTTTTGAAAATATTTATTGATAATTTTTTCTCATATCATTTATTTACTTCCTTAATTCATTACTTAGCTATTTTTTCCTGATTGAGCTTTTGGGCTTCTAGTATCTTGATTTTCCAACTAGGATTGTAGCTTGACTAGTAATAATAATAATAATAATAATAATAATAATAATAATAATAATAATAATAATAATAATAATCTCTTCTGCATCTCGTTCCTCTACACTAATGGAATTTTCGTACAAAGGATCTCTCTACTTGTTTACATTTTCTGCTGGGTCTATCATTAATAATTCTTTGTTGAAACTTTCAGATCTTTGATCATGGACTACTGCTTCGTCATTGTTCTTTTTTGCTGTACAAGCTCACTTGATCCTTTTTTCTAATCTTTCTTTCAAATTGTTGAAGACTTCTTTGACCCTGTTTATTTCCTCATCTTTGGCTTTGATCTTACTGCTTTTATTCTGCCAGTAGTGTTTTTAAATGTATCTGTCTATAAATGTCTGTAACACTTGGGATTTTCTCCCTCATTTCTTGCTGCTCCCCTTATTCAAGAGGAAATTGCACATCAACAAAATAGCTCCTAGATTTTTTGTTTTGTAATCTTATATTATCAGTTATCCAAAATGAAAAATAATTCCATCTCTTAATAAGTATTGATATTTCTTAAAATATATGAATTCTGTTGTGCTGAAGTAGAATTGTAATTTTGACAAACAAAGCTTTTACAATCAGCTACCCCTTATAATTATGATAAATTCCTCTTTTAAATACAGTCATTCTATATTTTTCTTTTATTTTACCCAAATTAAGAAGAAAATTTCAATTTTGAAATATTAATATGTTATGAATGTATTTTGACCAGTAGTGGGGGTGTAATACCATATTTATGTAACATCTGACCCCATCGAAATAACTATTATTTTTGGCGTAAACCATCAATTATATGGTCTTTGCTTATCACTTGTACTGAGCGATGCCAGTGCTTTTCGTTTGATACAATAATCATTGATAATTTCCTCATTTTTATAACCAATAGCAAGCACTTGTTTTATTTCATTTTCCAACAGGTTTATTTTTTGTGTTAAATTCTGTTAGTAAATTAATATCGTAAAAAGAAAATATATTGATAAGACATGACAAATTTCCAATCACTTTTATTTTCTCCTAATCATACAAACCTTGAACTCTATTATATAACAATATTACTTTAGTAAAGCTGAGATTATCATAAGACTTTCAACAAGGTAAACAACCTAACCGCTAATTAGCATGGAGGTAACGTGGCATAGACCAGACACCCCGATCTCACACTCACTAGTGAAATTACGTGACTTTTGGTTGTAGGCAGGACTTACTGAGGGATAGGTAATGATGGGCCAATATAAATAAAGAGCTTGTTGTTTGTATGATTAGGAAAAGACAAATAACTTTCAAATTTGTTATTTGTTCAGACACCTCCTACAAACTTTTCCCTCTTATTATAAGAGGCATACCATTAGGTGGGGGTAAGACCTAATTAAATGGCTGGTAACTTGACAGAGGTTGTGACCCTGTGCTTTACATGAGCTTATTAGAGTCACCCCTTCATCTCATTAACTCTCTCATGTGAGCGAGAGCTTAAGGGCTTGGCTATTGGTCTGTGTAAGAGAACTGAGCAATATCATCTTCTGCAGGGTAACAGGTTACATTTGACATGGAATACCCATACTCAGCTTACAGCTTTTGCCCAGAGAGTTTATGCTTCAACTGAAAAAAAGAATACAGCTTAACCATAAAGTAAATTCTTTCTGGTACAACCCAAGAGCATAAGTGCAGGACTACACATAAATCTGCACCTTTTTGTGTAGTAGATGCAACATTTCCACCTTTACTTAAACCAGATTGCTCCGTCACTCACTGTCCAAGGGAAAAGGGAACCCTTTGGCTGATGTGTTTGACAGTAAGCAGAGTAACAAGGAACTCGAACTTCCTTATTTTTATTTTCCTGAGACTAAACTAACGAGTTTAGCTCTTCGATCTTAGGAAATTAAAGCTCTCCTGATGGACATTGATGCTTATGGAGATATAAACCAAAATGGATAATTTTCCTTCGTTCTTCATAAAGGCTGCAGATTTCTTTGCTCCAAAGTTTTCTGTTATTTTGTGTAAGTTAAAAAGAAGGGAATATTTTAACAATTGTTGTGGAATTGGTGATATTACTCCACTATGTATATGTGTTTGTGGTAGATCGAGACCAACTGATTGGCACAAAATTTCCTCAACTCCCATATTATTTAAAGTTTTAGAGTCTTTAGGCAAAAGGCCTTAATAGGTTTGCTGAAGGTAATCATCTGTTCCCTAATTTGCAATTTGGTTTTCGTGAAGGCCTTGGAGCATGTGATGCCCTTCTTACAATCTCCAATGCTGTACAGAAATCCCTTGATTGTGTTCAGGAAGTTCGTATGATTGGCCTTGATTTTAGTGCTGCCTTTGACCGTGTTAATCATGAAGCCCTTGTTTTCAAACTCAAAAAGATGGGAATGGGTTGGTCCCCTTTTAGCATTACTATTGATTTTTTAGGAAATATCTCGCAAAAATTTTTTGTTGATGGGCACCGTAGAGAGAATATGAATGTGATATCTGGTGTTCCTCCAAAAGTGTCCTTGGCTCACTACTTTTCATACTATATACATATGAGATGTGCTTTGGCGGGGGAAATAAACTTATTGCGCATGCAGATGATGCCGCTCTCTTTGCAACAATTCCATCTCCTAAATGTTGATATGGGGTTGCTGAGTCTCTTAATAAAGATATGGCTAAAATTAGTGCATGGTGAAAATTATGAGGTATGAATTTGAATCCTAACAAAACTCAAAGTATGATTTTAAATAGGTCCAATATAGTGGCTCCTCAACATCCAGATCTCGGCATGGATAATGTTTCTTTAACTTTGTATGACTCTTTTAAAATTTTAGGTGTGATCCTAGATAGAAAGTTTACTTTTGAGAAACACATTAAGTCTGTGCCTTCTTCAATTGCACAAAAAATTTACTTATTCAGAAAATCTTTTGAGATTTTCGGTGATCAATCTATACTGAAGAAGTGTTTTAACTCTTTCATTCCACCTTGTTTCGAGTATTGTTCTCCTGTCTGATCATGAGCTGTTGGTTCTCATCTTAATTTGTTGGACAGGAACATACGGTGTATTGAATTTCTTATTCCTGATCTAGATAGTATTCTTTGGCACTATCATTCGATCCCTTGATTATGTATGTTGCGTAAGATTTTTTATAATTCTGACAATCCTTTACATTCGGATCATCCCAGACAGTTCCACTCTGTTTGTAATACTAGGTATGCAGTTAATTCAAATAGTCAGGCCTTCTCCCTAAGGAAGCTAAATACTACACAGTACTGTAGAGGATTTATTCCAGCCGTGACCAAGTAGTGGAATGATTTTCCTATTTGGGTAGTTGAATCAGTAAAACTCAAAAGTTTATACTTGCAGCTTATATTTTAATATTGAACAAGCTGACATAAGTTTGTTCATATTTTTTATATGAAATATCTTTTAATGTTCTTAATGTTTTTAAGTTATATTATTTTAATTGTTCTTTACTTCTTATATTGTTTATTTATTTCCCTATTTCCTTTCCTCACCAGGCTATTTTTCCTTGTTGGAACTCTTGGGCTTCTAGCATTTTGCTTTTCCAACTAGTGTTGTAGCTTAGCTAATAATAATAATAATAATAATAATAATAATAATAATAATAATAATAATAATAATAACATGAGTTGTCCAAGTAATGATGATTACAATGATAAAAAATTATTCTAGACTTTGTTCAATTTCCCCTTGTAGGGAGATTGGGGATATAACAAGTATATATTATATATCAGGTTATACAAAGGGTATGTATGTTACCTGC
>NC_090737.1:60083297-60098297 GCF_036898095.1 Palaemon carinicauda
ATATGAAACATATACGTATATACATATATATACATATATATACATATATATATATATATATATATATATATATATATATATATATATATACAAATATATAGATATATAGATATATAGATATAGATATAGATAGATAGATAGATTATATATATATATATATATATATATATATATATATATATATATATATATATATATATATATATATATATATATATATATATATATATATGTGATGGCTGGCTTGACCACCACACAAAAACACTAAACTTATCAAACAGTATTCACTAAAGTACCATACTAAGTCCACAAAAGGTGGAATAGTATACAATTTCAATAAGAGTGCAAAGTCACTTCAAGGGGACAAAGAAAATACCACAAAAATCTCCTTAATTTTAATACATAATATTCAGACAGAAATAACACCTGAACCACAATAATACAATAATAAATGATACACACTCAATCTTAACTCCCTGCAAAAGAAAACAATTACACAATTAAAGAAAGGTCATCAACACAAGTATACAAAAAGGGGAGAGGGTCCAGAAAGGAGGAGGCAAACGAAAAGTAAGAATACCCTAACAAATACAATCTAACTATTCCTAACAAGTTGACAATGGCTGGATTGATTGAAAGGCTTTCCCAAGCTCCACAAATGACATCAGCTGGCTGATTATCACAGGTCGTGATCACGATAATTAAATACAGGTATAAATATTATTACCTTGGGACAGAGAGGTCCCCTTGGCTTTTACTGAACCAAGGGCAGTACACAATATGCAAGATGATAATTCCTTGCCGCAGAGAAAGGATATCCAAAAAGCTAAACAGCTTCACAATGTAGCTCTGCAATGATGAGGAATGAATATAGTTCCAATAGCAAATGTCGTGCCCTTCAATGTTGGAGGCTCAGAAACACACTGAGGAACCCTCCTCCAAAAAGCCCCTCCATACCTCCGTTCACGCAGGAGCGCAGCCACGTAACCCACACCACTTGAAAATATAAAACAGCTGTTAGTCCATTATAAACACTAACATAACAACCAGTGAAAAGACAAACTATTAAAGAAAGAAAACAATACGTCTATACTTAACCTTATAACAATAAGTCTATATTTAACCTTATACATATATAAAAACTAAAATAATTTAGAAATATATGACAACTATGTTACACCTCCTCACCCAACCAAAAAAAAAAAAAAAATTTTTTTCTTATAAAGTGATTTAAATTACAACATACAGGTTATCACATATTGAAATATTAACCCAACACACAAAAATAATTATTAAACAAACTGCAAAAACATGACAAACAAAAGGAAAGAGGGTGGCAAGTACCAAGGTTTGCAGCTCACAAGGATAGCAATATATAACCAATACTAAAAAAATATCTTAAACCTAATATTAATCACAAGTAAACTTTCCAAAACCAGAAAGCCAAAACATCACAATTCGATAAATAGATACCCAACCTAAAAATTTCACATCACTCATACCGTTAATAAACTTAATAAAGAGTCATTGCACTAATAACCGGATTCTGTATATATAGTCCAAAGGCTATAACCTTTTCCACACTCAATACACTGTTCATTTTCAGGGATACACATCACTCACTATCAATAAATGTTGATCACAAAAACCACTATCTATTTCAGTGTTATATATCACACTTATCACCATAGTGTCCAATACATACACACACACCGAACGACACAGAGAAGACCACCACAAGACTCCCCTGCGCAAACAAACAAACAAAATCGATGAAGCGTAATTATTAGCTTGAAAATACAGAATAACCAGATTAGTGCCTATCTCCTTTTCTTAACTTATTATAAACCTTATCGTACCTGACACCTCAAAAGCTTAGATCACCTAATTAATCAATCATTAGCAAGTACCAGTGATCACCCTCACCTTTTGACCTTAAAGATCCCATATAATATACCCAAAACATTATAGTCTTCTGTAAAGAAACCATGATTAATAAATCTTAAATATACATTTGCTTCTACTCACTACGTGCCCACTTCAACAGCACACACACCATGATTAGAACAATACAGATACTACCTTTAATAACTGCATAGCCCTCTGTCAATCAACTAATATTCAATGCTGCGAGAGAGAAAATCGGCAACAATATTATCTTTTCCTGGGATGTGGGAAAATTCTAAATTCCACTCTTGCAGCATAAGACTCCACCTCATCAATCGTTGATTTTTATTCTTGTATCTGCTGATGAAGGTCAGGGGATTATGATCTGTCAAGACCTTAATAGGTGTATCTGAGGAGGAGACATAAACCTGAAAATGGTTAATAGCAAACACTAAAGCAAGAGTCTCTTTCTCCACAGTGGAATACCTACGTTGGGCGGAGGACAACTTTTTTGAAAAGAATGCGACAGGATGAGAAACTCCCTGCTCGTCATTCTGCAACAACACCGCTCCTACACCAACGTCACTTGCATCCGTGGCAAGAGAAAAAGGAAGGTCAAAATCAGGAGCTCTTCAGACAGGGAAATTAATTAATACTCTTTTTGAATTATCATAAGCCCTTTGCGTTTCATCCATCCAAACAAATGCTACCTTCTTTCTTAAGAGATTAGTCAAAGGATCAGCGATGTCAGAAAAATTTCTAACAAACCTTCGGTAGTACCCCCCCAACCCAAGGAATCTTCTGACATCCCTCCTGCACTTAGGGATTAACATTTTTTCAATACATTCGATATTTGCTTGCTTAGGAGCAACTTTACCATTACCAAATTCATGACCCAAATATACGACCCTCGCCTTTGCAAATTCACTTTTCTTTAAATTAATTACTAAACCTGCTTTTTTCAAAACCTCAAACAGTGCCCTAATACGTTTTAAATGAGTTTCCCAATCATTACTATAAATAACAATATCATCAATATAAACTACACACCCTTCTAAACCATAGACTAAAGTATTCATTAACCTCTGAAAGGTGGCAGCCGCGTTCTTCATACCAAACGGCATCACTTTACATTGAAACAGTCCCTGGGGTGTTACGAAAGCGGACAGGGCCCTTGCCCGCTTCGAAAGAGGAACCTGCCAATAACCTTTCAGCAAATCGAATTTACTAATGTATTTGGCCTTAGCCATACGATCAATACAATCCTCAATTCGTGGTAATGGGTAACAATCAGACTTAGACAATTCATTCAATTTACGGTAATCAAAACATAACCTGAAATCACCGTCGGGTTTCTTTATCAATACAACAGGTGATGACCAAGGACTTTGACTAGGTTCAATTAGGTCATGTTTTAGCATATAATCAACTTCCTTCGCTACAACCTCATTTTTAAAGGGATTCAACCTGTAAGGCGATCGTTTCACAGGAGTGGCACTACCTACGTCCACGTCATGCTCAAGGACATTAGTCCTTCCCGGTACCTCCGAAAATAATTCCTTATAATTAAATACCAATTTTTTTAAAGACTTTTGTTCTTCATTACTTAAATGAGAAACCATACCAGAAAAATTTTTCAAAGAATTCTTATTATCTGAACGCCATTCACTTCCATTAAAACAATTATCATCAATACTTTCACCCTCTGAGAAAGAAAAATTTCTATCGTTCTCGGAAACTACAGCATTCCCTATGGTTGCCACGGGAATGACTTTCTCCCGTTCTATATAAGCCTTCAACATATTTATGTGACAAAGCTGAAAAGGTTTCCTTCTCTCGGGAGTCTCTACTAAATAATTAATTTCACTAATTTTTTTCAGAATTTTCCAAGGACCTGAAAAAGATGCTTTCAATGGATTTCCAGGAATGGGTAACAAAACCAAAACTTTGTCGCCTACTGCAAAGTCACGTGCTTTAGACCTTCTGTCAAAAAAGTACTTCATTCTTTTTTAGCTACACAATAAATTTTCACCTGTGAATTTCCAAGCCTTTGTTAACTTATCACCTAGATTAGACACATAATCTAATAAATTGATCTCAGGGACGTCTCCCTCCCAGGACTCTCGAACAACATCAAGAGGACCTCGAACACAATGGCCAAACACAAGGCTGAAAGGCAAAAAACCTAAAGACTTACTTGGGACAGAACGAAAAGCGAACAACAAATAAGGTAATTCCTTATCCCATTCAGAACCATTAATCAAACAATATTTCTTTACCATAGATTTCAGGGTTTGATGAAATCTCTCCAGAGCTCCCTGACTTTCTGGATGATATGGAGAAGAGTTCACATGTTTTACATTTAACTCTGCCATTTTATCTCTGAAATACCTGCTAACAAAATTGGAACCACAATCGGATTGAATAATTTTAGGCATCCCAAACCTGGTAAAAAAGTCAATTAGTACATCTACAATTTTAACACTTTTTATCGTACGTAGTGGTATTGCCTCGGGATATCGAGACATCCTATCCATGATAGTCAAAATATATTCATTTCCACTACGAGTCCTTGGTAATGGTCCAACAATATCAATAATAACCTCCTTTAAAGGTTTGGAAACCACTGGAATAGGACATAGAGGCGCTTTTGGAATAAGCTGATTAGGTTTACCGACCTTCTGACAAACATCACAGCTATTGACAAACTTCTTTACGTCCGCCTTCAACTTCGGCCAATAATAATTCATTAACAATTTGCCAGAAGCATTATGAATGCCAAAATGTCTGGCCAAACCACTTTCATGCGCCAATGATATCAACTCATTCCTGTAAACAAATGGAACCATTATCTGTTTCAAAATTTCATAATCAAAGTTATCAGCCTCCATAGGCCTAGTCAACCTATATAAAATATTAATAATTATTTTGAATTTATATCAGTCACCTCACCTGACTCAATAGGGAGATCCCGAAAATCCTTTTTCTGAGCTTTGATAAGCTCTTCAATAGTCCAATTCAGTTTGTCCTTCAAAATCCCAAGATCTACAACTACGCTATCACTGCGTTCTAAACTACTTAATTCTAGATCAATTATTGACTCTGCAGTGTCAACAACTCTAGCACTAAAACGAGTAACTGCTGCTACTTCACTATCGGGGTTTATCAGTATGGGACAAGTATTATTCTTCAGAGCAACATCATTCCCTATCACAACATCAACATTTTTAACCGGAAATTTATCAACGATGGCCAATTTCAAATTCCCTGCAAAGGAAGGGCAGATTAAACTAAAATTTTCAATGGCATACGATTTTACCGTGTCAGGAAAACCAGCCAATAACACAAATTCCCCACTTTTTGGTACAAAATTACAAGGTAACGCCTACCTTAGAATCAAAGACTGAGCTGCACCGGTATCACGCAAAATACGCACTCGTCTTTTCTCGGACGAATTGGCGAAAGAGACACTACCGAAGGACAAATATCAGTCAAAACAACCAGGTAATCATTGATCAGCGGATGTTTTTGGGGTAGGTTCTCTATCTCTCTCATCCACACCCATCACTGGCCTAACATTAACATTTTGCGATTTTCTAAACATGCTCTTTACGTGCCCCTTCTTATTGCAAAAGAAGCACGTCAATGTTTTCAATTTCTCTGGATTATATATCTTAGGTCTATTATTCCTGTTAGGAGAAAAATTAATATTAGTATTGGCCTTGCCCTGATCATTACCTCTATAATTATTTCTGGTAAACATCCCTGCATTATTATTATTATTGTTAGAATTATTATTATTGTTAGAATTATTATTCCTACCTACTTTACCCCATCCAGACTTCACAATTTTTGTTACTCCCCCTAACTCACTCTTATGAGACAAATAATACTCATCACTAGCGATGGCTACCTCCTGAATGGTCTCTAGTTTTAACTCTTCGAGGTGAACCTTCAGTTTATCCGGAACACACCTCTTGAACTCCTCCACCAACATTAACTCCTTCAATTTCTCAAAATTTACCACTTCCTTGGACTTGAGCCAATCACTAGCATATTGTTCCTTCAATTTTGCAAATTCAATAAAAGTTTGCTCCCTACTTTTTCCTAAGTTCCTGAAGCGTTGCCTATAGGCTTCAGGGACTAACTCATAGGCCTTCAAGACAATAGCCTTCACACAGTCACAGTCTGATGACAGATCCTCCTCCAGAGTTACATACACCCTACCTACTTTACCCCATCCAGACTTCACAATTTTTGTTACTCCCCCTAACTCACTCTTATGAGACAAATAATACTCATCACTAGCGATGGCTACCTCCTGAATGGTCTCTAGTTTTAACTCTTCGAGGTGAACCTTCAGTTTATCCGGAACACACCTCTTGAACTCCTCCACCAACATTAACTCCTTCAATTTCTCAAAATTTACCACTTCCTTGGACTTGAGCCAATCACTAGCATATTGTTCCTTCAATTTTGCAAATTCAATAAAAGTTTGCTCCCTACTTTTTCCTAAGTTCCTGAAGCGTTGCCTATAGGCTTCAGGGACTAACTCATAGGCCTTCAAGACAATAGCCTTCACACAGTCACAGTCTGATGACAGATCCTCCTCCAGAGTTACATACACCCTCTGAGCTCTTCCAATCAATTTACTTTGATAAGAGTGGTCCAATACTCTTGGGGCCACTCCAACCTTTCTGCAATCCTTTCAAATGATACAAAAAACTCTGCAATATTGTCTTCCTAAAATTTAGGCACAAATTTGAGAGCCTGCGCTAAATTAATATCAGGCGTTACTGACCTATTTGGGGAAGGGGGAGAGGAAGAAGAGGAACCTGAGTTTTTCATGGCAATCTCATGCTGCCTCTCCTTTTCTCTTTCCTCCGTCTTAAACTTTTCTATTTCAAACTCCATCTGCCTCAGAGCAATTTGCCTATCCAAAATTTCTACAGACAACAGTGCTTTATCAGGTTTTACTTGTTCCCCACCAGCCTTTACAGTTTTAACACATTCATAAATTTGCAATAGCAATACACCCTTTCTTATCGACACATCATATTCCAATTCAAACTGTTCTGCTACAATTTCCAAATTTTCCCTATTCAACTCTGCAAGCCTTTCTTGCCACCCCTCTCCGCTAAGGAGTTCTAGTACATTAACCATGATGACAACTATTATTCACACAATACTAAATCTACAAAAAAAAAAAAAAAAACACGAGGAGGTGAAAATATGCTGACTGAAAAACAACCCCAAGAATTTACTTTGCACATACACCGGTGAATACTTAGGAATGAAAAGATCCTGTCACGGTCGCCATTTTATGATGGCTGGCTTGACCACACAAAAACACTAAACTTATCAAACAGTATTCACTAAAGTACCATACTAAGTCCACAAAAGGTGGAATAGTATACAATTTCAATAAGAGTGCAAAGTCACTTCAAGGGGACAAAGAAAATACCACAAAAATCTCCTTAATTTTAATACATAATATTCAGACAGAAATAACACCTGAACCACAATAATACAATAATAAATGATACACACTCAATCTTAACTCCCTGCAAAAGAAAACAATTACACAATTAAAGAAAGGTCATCAACACAAGTATACAAAAAGGGGAGAGGGTCCAGAAAGGAGGAGGCAAACGAAAAGTAAGAATACCCTAACAAATACAATCTAACTATTCCTAACAAGTTGACAATGGCTGGATTGATTGAAAGGCTTTCCCAAGCTCCACAAATGACATCAGCTGGCTGATTATCACAGGTAGTGATCACGATAATTAAATACAGGTATAAATACTATTACCTTGGGACAGAGAGGTCCCCTTGGCTTTTACTGAACCAAGGGCAGTACACAATATGCAAGATGATAATTCCTTGCCGCAGAGAAAGGATATCCAAAAAGCTAAACAGCTTCACAATGTAGCTCTGCAATGATGAGGAATAAATATAGTTCCAATAGCAAATGTCGTGCCCTTCAATGTTGGAGGCTCAGAAACACACTGAGGAACCCTCCTCCAAAAAGCCCCTCCATACCTCCGTTCACGCAGGAGCGCAGCCACGTAACCCACACCACTTGAAAATATAAAACAGCTGTTAGTCCATTATAAACATTAACATAACAACCAGTGAAAAGACAAACTATTAAAGAAAGAAAACAATACGTCTATACTTAACCTTATAACAATACGTCTATATTTAACCTTATACATATATAAAAACTTAAATAATTTAGAAATATATAACAACTATGTTACAATATATATATATATATATATATATATATATATATATATATATATATATATATATATATATATATATACGTATAAATATATATATATATATATATATATATATATATATATATATATATATATATTATATACTAATGAAATAAGTTAAAACGTAGATAGAAAAAACTCTCCTTGACCAATATTCTATCACTCCAAATAGCACGAAGAATGACGAATGTTATTCAACTCCATGGCATATTTTTATAAAACCATTAAAGAAAATATGCATTTTTTAATGTTTATTCACGAAAAAGCTATGTTTTATCCGATTCCAATAAAATTTATACAGAATTACCAGAGTAATAATACAAATAACATAGTAAAATGATGAAAACCCTATGATAAGTGCCGATTTTGGCTTTAACGGCAGAAGATCATCTTAATTGTTCGAAAAGAAACCTGAGCATCACGAACACATTTCCGTGTATGGCCACCATCCTCTAGCTCATGGAGTTTATATTCATTATGGAACAATTCCTAATTCATTGTCTTCAGATTTCAATTTTTCTCATTTTGTGCTATGGAAACTGGTCTCCACTTCCCACTTTTCAAAGTGGACAATCAGAGGATTTTTAAAGTCATGCGAGTTATTTTCGTGTGTGTGTGTGTGGGTGGAGGGGGAAGGGGTTAAATAATCTTCCTTCACTACTAAATATGGTAGCTCTGGCATTCTAAAACATATCTTCTTTGCACCTCGAGAGAGGATGTAATTGCTTAGATCATGCATAAACTATAGATATTTTAATTAAAAAGAAACGAGGTGTAACTGGAGTGGATATAGGTATTTTCCTTTAAAAAAAAGAAATAATAAGACGTTTTAATCCGTTTTGATGAAATTATTAGAAAGTCGTAGTTTTCAGTATATAGCAAAGATTGAAACTAGGAGATACATCTGAAACACTGTATCAGAATGGAAGTCAATCAGGCCAACTTAATGATATGGTATCCCTTCTTTTAAGGGAATAGCACTAAATTTTGTGGAGAAGGTCACAAGTTAACAATAGCTCTCACCCCTGTAGTAGAATTATAGAACAGTGCAATAAACGGTTTGTAGTAAATAATATTGTTGTTTTAACTATATTTTTTGGTGTTTTGAATTTTTTTTTACAATGATATATGGTGGAAATGCAGTTTCTGAATAATGCTGGGTCGACTGCCATAACAAAAACTATTACATTGCGCTAGGTATCGTCATCAATCATGTTTGAAACACCTTAAAATATACCTTGTACCAGTCTAATTTTATGATATTTATATTCCTTTTCCTAAAATTTTTGTTGTTACCATCTGTCAACATCATAAAAAACCAGCCATCGTAATAAAAAAAGGAAAAAAAAAATTATCCAAATCAAAACCGAACAATAGTAATGAAACACGATCAAAATTTTGTAGCTTAGTTTGCCAGGACTTCCAGATTCATAGAAAATCAATTTTCTTTAAGAGTCATTCGTAGCATTGTTCATGATATTACAAATTCCAGCTTGCTTATTCGAGTTAATGATTTATTGGCTTTTGCTCTGCCATGGCTCACGTCATTTGCGAGCCAAACACGTTCCTCTACGCATTTTACCCCATAGGCAAGTATTTTGGCGATATTTTATTTTATTTATCTTTTATTTCATTTATACAAATTTAAAAGGGCAGATACACACCTAACAAGAGGGTGGGTTTTAAATTCATGCTCTAGCCTCTGTTCCAACAATGACTTGGCTTCCATTTTTCATTACCAGAATAAATATATTAAACGCATGTTTCTAACTTAACCTTTTATCATTAACATAAATAAGAGCTGAGTATTTATTTAGCCAAATAAATGAAGAGCATACTCTTCCTACTTGCTATCTTGTGCTTTATGCAATTCTGACCATGATTATTGTGGCAAACCACCAAATTTTATTTTGTAACTCGTTTATATTAACGCATATATGGGAACCGCTGCGGGAAACTGGAGTTATCCGGTGGGAAAATACCCAAAGATAGTAATTTGTAGGTATAATAATAATCATCCTCAAAAAAAAAAAAAAAAAAAAAAAAAGAACACACACACACAAGATAACCGGATGGGAAAATGTATCGTTCATGTGATTGGCTGGAAGTAAGCCATCATAATTATCTAGGATTCACTTTATGTTCTACTAATGGTTTCTGCTACTCTGTAGCTCACTGCTTCTCTATTCTGCTTCTCTATTCTGGCAATGGGTACATGGATGAGCTGTGCATGCAAGCTCATGGATAATTTCTTTTTTTTACTTTCACTTGAGGAAAAATAGCTATATAGGGATAAGTTAGCATTTAAAACCTAATCAATTGCTGACACGGATGAAATTACAATATTTTTTTAATAGATTTTACTTCCCTCTGGAACACGTGATGTTAGTCATGCTAGAGTTGAAAAAGAGAGTGAAAAAATTGGTGGTTATAGATTAACATCCTGGAACAGTGAATAAATGTTTGGAAGCTTGCACTTGGTTGAAAATAGCCAGGGAAGGATTATGCGATGCAAAATACTGCAGGCTACAACTAGCAAAAGCGAATGCAAGCAACACACATGCAATAACTCACTATCAGGCTCCTAAATGTAGACAATAGACTTAAAGTGAGATATAGACTTCAGATATCAAATGATTGATACGTAAGCTATTATTCACCAGCCCACATTAAACATGTAGAGAAAAAAGCCAAACTAGCTACCACTTGCCCCTTTCTTATAGCGAATTACATTTTTGCTAGTAGTTAAAGTGCCATGTATTAACTAAAAGCTGATATTATATTGTATATTTCAAAACTGAAAAAAAAGTAACAAAGAGGTATGGAATATGACAAAAAAATGGGCCTTTTATTCTTTTCAAACAAATAAATTACGACAAGGGCGCTACCAATATTTTTTTTTCTTAACTAGCTGGTGGATGGAGGCTCCTGTTGCCTGAGCCAAAGACAGTACAGGGAAGATAGGAACGTCACTTGGATTTCTGTGAGCATTTGAACACTTTAGTTTGGTGCATCGGCAACAGGTAGTGCTTAAATCTTCTACTTGCCTACGCAGGTCAGTGTTACCAAATGGACCAATTTCAACAGGGTTCTTTTCGAACTACGATGGGTGTTTTTCTCACGCATAATACACATATATGTTAAACTATGAACAAAACAAAATTTAGCATTGAAAACCGTACTTATGTTTTTTTTTTTTTCATTTAAGCTAATGATTATATTGTATTTCCATCCTTCTCAGGTGTTTTATAATCTAAGAAATCTGGTAAGCAAGCTAAAGTCTTCAAAACAATTCAAAACATGGAGTATAAGTTGAATGTATTGCCCTTCAAACATAAACTATCATTTGATGGTGCATTTTTTCCTGCATTTATCGATGAAAAGTTGAGGTAAGGTTGTATATATATATATATATATATATATATATATATATATATATATATATATATATATATATATATATATATATATATATATATATATATATATACTGTATAAGTATAATTATAACTTGCAGAATGTGTACTTTGAATATCAAAGTCCAAGATTATACATTAAAACTTTTTAATAGATGCTAAGGCTACTTTGAGAATTCCTTATTTCTATTATTGTAAGTGCAAACTTGTACATCTAGAAATAAAAATCCCATTAAATGACGAGAAAATAGGAGCATCTTTTTCTGACCACATCTCTATAAGGTATGAGAAAAATTTCTATTAACAAGCCTAAGACAAAATTAGACCATCCACCGCTTTTCTTCTCCCCTCCTAGTTTAGTCTTAGTCACAGGTCCTATTTCGGATGAGTGTCTTTCACATAGTCTATAAATTATATTTTCAATATTAGGTATTTGTTTACAAGACCAAGCTCACCATATACTCCCAAATTATGCAGTCCTGCAGCTCTCCTCCTCTTGTACAGTAATTAGTAGGTTCTTTAAATGTTTGGAAAGCAAGAAAATGGCAAGATATGTTGAGCAAAGGTGATTGGGGGTTTTGAAAAAAAAATATCTTGGATTCCTCACTAAACGACCTGGAACTGACATCATCAACATTGTGAAGTAAACAGAAGTTTGTGATGCCAGCGTGCATAAACAGAAGTTCGCGATGCCAGCGTACATTTGAGATAAGGCATATTCAATTTATATACCTAATTAAAAAAGTGTCACTGTTTGTGAATTGTATATCTTATAGACACTGTTCCAACAATGACATGGCTTCCTTTTTTCATTATCAGATTAAATATATTAAACACATATTTAGTACTCCATTTTTTTATTTAGTATATATTTTGAATACATATCAAATGTACGCTGGCATCACGAACTTCTGTTTATGTATGCTGGTATCACGAACTTTGGTTGGGTTGACTATGTTGACGATGTCAGTTCCAGATCTTGCAGCGAGGAAACCAAGTTAGTTTTCTTATAATCGTCCCCCCTTGCTCAACATATCTTGCCATATTTTGCTTTCCCAGCATTTAAAGAACCTCCTAATTACTGTAAAAGAATGGGAGAGCTACAGGTCTGCATATTTTGGGAGTAAATGGAGAGCGTGGTCTGGTAAACAAATACATAATATTACATTTCCATGAAATACATAGCCTAACCAAACTTGCATTTTGTAAATGAACAAGCAACAAGCTATATATGTATGAAAAAGAAGATAGGTTTTCTAATGATTAATGTGATTTGATATAGATCTATGGAAAATCACTAGATGAATAACATTATACCTATTCTTGGATAATTTTTATAATAACATGTGAACCTTCGAAAATACCAAAACCCAGTAGAGTTTTTTTTTTAGCTAATTAGTAGATTGCGTACGCAATAGATGGCACTGCTAAGACGCACAGGATATTTATAGGTAGGCTTTCCTGTCTTTTCTGTACTGTTTTGAGGGCTGAGCTAGGATGAAAAAATGTGCTAAACGGGAATTTGTTGTTGACATTTTTTCCATTCGTCTTTAGAGGTTTCCGCATATGGGATTTAGATTAGGATACTTGCAAAGATCTATTCTATTACGTGAATTCCATTGTCCTAATATTGCATTGTTCTATAGTTAGCTCACCACTGGTAGGAACAGACAAGAGTGTTTAGTTACGTTCCATTTAGGAATGTAAAACCTTGTACATCAAGCATCTTTGTAACTCGAAATATAAAAGTTTCAGTTAAATATCTTATCCATACATATTATTACTAGTAAACACACCTGAATTCCTCTTAGTTCCTTCCGTAAGTTATTATAGACTACTACTATAAATCTACGTTGCAAGGTAGCTCAAATAATATCTACACTAACCATGCGAGTTGCACAAACGGGTCCAAGTTGTGGTCATGGCCTAATCACATTCAGAGGTTACTTTAATTTGAGGGAGTTTCACCAGCAGGTCGTAATTCAAATTTGCTAAAATATTTTAGATTTCCATTAACCCATTCCTGAAATTGGCAGCTTTGAGTATTAAGGATAATTTTATTCGAAAAGATGATACCGTTGAATTAGCCGCCCCAAGGACAGGGGAAAAAGCCATCCTTCCTTACTCAGCTACACTTTTTGTACAGATGTAAATATAATTAGCCATCTTTTCATATTCTACCGTTATAAACTACTAATCCCATTGGATTTGGACTTTGATTATATTAAAAGATACTTAAGAAAATTATCCCTTTAAAATTTATTCCACGTAGCCATTTGTAAAATGGAAATTATTAAGTGACCTGTAAATGAGTTAGCAGTGTTGAACCTGATGGCGAGTCGCACATGCGTTGCTAAAGACACTTAGGGGTGATTAGTTGCACAAGGAAATCTAATGGATCATTAAATATATGTAATGACAATATCTAATTGATCGAATTATATGTTTGGGAATCTATTAGATAATAGTTATAGAATATTCCTTATACCAAAGGTTGAGCATGTTTTCACTGCCGTAAAGCGGTATACAAAAGAGGAAATGTAAATGACTACGACTTTATGTGTTCATTGATAGAAAAGAATAGTTGTTATGGTCAGACCACAATAAAAGGTACTAGCCTGATTGTAGGTAAGGCAATCGTTACCCATGAGTTTTCAGAATACCTATCAATGTAGAAAAATTATTTCCTGTTATTCATTGCATCTAAACCTTAAAGTTCTAGCTAGCCTCTTTGATATATGTAATGACAATTAGAATTCCTGTTCAGACTAATGCAAACTCGACTGTTTTTCCTTTCTAATTACTGGTTGGTAAAACTTCAGCTCTCTCTCTCTCTCTCTCTCTCTCTCTCTCTCTCTCTCTCTCTCTCTCTCTCTCTCTCTCTCTCTCTCTCCAAGCAAAATATCAGATAAACTATAGCCTAAACATATGCAAACAGGACTTGCTTGATTAGATAAACATATCTAGTACGCACAATCTTAATACACATCATTCAATCATATGATCAAATGAATTCACCAAAAAATAAAAGGAATGAAATCGTAATACCAATGACCAAACAATTGAAAGCAAGTAGCACAACAGTATTTCTCAAGTGGTTCTGATGTGGCAGGAGGGTGGATGCAGCTTTCCTCTCTGACTACCTTTCATAAGCCAACTACCTTGTTAATGATTCGATGGTGTTTCTAGCACCAATGAACGTGTCATATTAAAAAAGAAGAAATGATTTCAAAATGCGTAGAAACAAATTACTAAAGTAGCAACAAAACCTGTGGCCTTCGCTGGCCTGGTCTTGTCATATTTACCTGATGGAATTTTTTGTAAAGATATTCATCCAAAGATATTCATCCAAGTAGTTTTCATAATTTGGGCAATGGTGAGGAAGAGTGCAAGGTAACTCAAAA
>NC_090737.1:60105797-60110797 GCF_036898095.1 Palaemon carinicauda
ACACGTGGTAAAAAATGAACTTACGCAATCAGTATGTATGATTACTGGTTCTCGCTCAACTTTTAGGGTATTATTATTATTATTATTATTATTATTATTATTATTATTATTACTTGCTAAGTTACAACCCCAATTGGAAAAGCAGGATGCTATAAGCCCAGGGGCTCCAATAGAGAAAATTGCCCAGTGAGGAATGGAAAAAAGGAAAATAAAATATTTTAGGAAGAGTAATAACATTAGAATAAAATTAAGACAGAGAATTAAGAGAGAAGTGTGTGCTCGAGTGTACCCTTAAGCAAGAAAACTCTAACTCAAGACACCGGAAGACTATGGTACAGAGGTTAGGCACTACCCAAGACTACAGAACAATGGTTTGATTTTGGAGTGTCCCTCTCCTAGAAGAGCTGCTTACCATAGCTAAAGAGTCTCTTCTACCTTTACCAAGAAAAATGTAGCCACTGAACAATTGCAGTGTAGTAACCCCATGAGTGAAGAAGAATTGTTAGGTAATCTGTGTTGTCAGGTGTAGTAGGGCAGAGGAGAATGTATAAAGAATAGGCCATACTGTTCACTGTGTGTGTAGGCAAAAGGAAAGTGAACCATGATCAGAGAGAAGGATCCAATGTAGTACTGTCTGGCAAATCAAAAGACCCCATAACTCTTTGGCGGTAGTATTATGTTATTTGGCACCCATATACCTGCAAACAGGCTTTCAGGCAAGGTATACAATCATTTCCTAAAAGATAGCATGCTTAATTTCTAGGACGATGTTCCCTTCTGCTTATTACTTTTTGACAGTTATTCAGGGAGTTTCCAATATAGATTGTATAACTTTGAAATTTTGGTCCATTATCTAAATATAAGAAATAGTGCCTATGAACATATATTCGGAAAATCTTTGTTTGAGGTTTTAAGATAAGGTGATCCAGGAAGCTACTTATGCCCATCTCTTCTCTTTTGCCTACCAGGGAACCTTTTATACAGGTATAGATCTGAGAGCTACAGACTGAAGTATGCTGAAGCATTATCTTGTAGCAGTACACGAATATGCTGAAAATCACTATAATCGTTCAGTTAGTGACA
Source organism: Palaemon carinicauda (assembly GCF_036898095.1). NCBI lineage: Eukaryota > Metazoa > Arthropoda > Malacostraca > Decapoda > Palaemonidae > Palaemon > Palaemon carinicauda. Next base: position 60,106,881 of record NC_090737.1, read on the forward strand.
AGTTTTTGAAACTTGGTATGATTATACATAAGACCATACTCTATCACTTTGGAAGCAGGACCAAATTTTTCGGGACCATCTTCGGGTTGGCCTGGGCTCATTTCAAGATGGTTGCTGTGGGTGACATCAGAAAAAATAGAATTGTACAGAGGGTCAAATAAAAATTGAATTGTTTACTTTTGAGAAATAATTTGATACTAAAAAGAATAAAATAATCATTTGATCAATTACTAAGACTTTTGTGGCTTCTAATACCCATAAGAATTACTTTTTACCTCAAATTCGGACTTCAAAATAGACCAAAAAATTCACCAGGCATGTTGCACTATTTTGGAGAGCTTTCACTGAGTACAATGATATAGAAATTTTTCTTCAAATAATATTTGTCGCGAACGAATATACCAAGAGAACAATGGGAACAACAATTCGATGAATGTCCTACAGTAGGCTACTGGAACATAGTCCAGGGGTTTTTGATGACCAACTTCTAGTTTGTGCGTGGACAACGACTGGAAGATTGGTTTTTTACACTCAGTGCTATCTATGATTTCCTATGGCAGTATTTTGGTTTTGATAGAAATACATACACATGGATGACACCATGATTTCACAGAGACATGGCATTGTTACCTGAAGTTCATTTTGAACTTCACGAAGCATTAATGGAAGCCTTATTTGATGTTCAGCGGAGTTCCCCAAAATTTTCTCTAATGGGACTTAACCAAAGTCAAAGCCACAGTGTCCAACTTGTAAAGTCAGATGGTGGAAATAGGGGTGTGTATAATGATCAGGAAGAGAAGGAGATGTTAGATATATCCAGACCAGAAATCATCAGGGTGATAAATGAGTTTGAGTATGCAATCGGAGGACACACTGGTAAAAGAACACCCAGAATCATCGGTATTTGCACAACAAAACCTCATTAAAGATTTGACTGCCATGGTCAAGGTTGTTGATGAGAGCCTTGTGGCTAACCCTTATCTTGAAACTGAAAGTGAATTTGCCTCTATTACTACAGGTGAGATCTATGACCCAGAAATATACAAACGCATAAAAGAAATTAAATCCCGTGGAGACAGTCAAACCAAAGACTATATAGAAAAAGTAATAGAGAAAGCAGAAATTCCAGTTATCAATATTATCCCCAGGAATAACTTTTATACTCTACAGAATCGTCCACCTGCAATATTAGGCAAGAACAGGAGGCAGAGTTGTAAAGATCCTACAGCTATTGTTACAAGATATTTTATGTCAATTAAAGACAGATCAGAATCAGACCAAGATGACTTCTTCCAACATGAGTGTGTCTCAGAACCTCCAACTCTTTCTAAAAATTGGCAACTATATACTGGAAATAAAGCTGCTATGATAGGTTGCATTCCCAAGTATCTCCAATCCAGGTAAAATCAATTTGAGAAACAGAGCCACCATGGTTGCTTTGGATATGGCAAGGGTGATACACATGGTCAAGCCAGGAATGAAGATAAACAATTTCAAACACTATGCTCATCTCAACTTGATTCCATTCCTCAAGAGCCAACTATCTGCTATGATAAAGAGGGTCGATATTATATTGGAGTCATATGATCTTGGAAACCAAAGCCTGAAGAGTGGTACAAGAGTTAAGAGAGGAGGAACTTTTATAAAGAGGACACGTGTAGGTTCCACTATTTCAATTCCAAAGGGCAAGGCTTGGCAAAATTTTCTTAAGGATACTTGTAACAAAAAGCAGCTCTTTGAATACCTAAGTGAGGAGCTGAGGGAGACTGCTAAGGATGAAATATAATTTTTCATCAACCAAAGGAGACCTTGTTCTGTCTAATGAAGAATGCGAATTATCATCACTTGAACCCTTTACACAGGAGGAGGTTGACACTAGAATTATTTTGCATCTTAATCATGCAGCTGATCAGGGTCACAAGATAGCCTTTTTGAGAACTGTAGATACGGATGTTGTTGTGATTGCTACCCACTTTTTTCAAAAAAATGGAACTTGATGAGTTGTGGGTGGGGGTTGGAGCTGGGAAGCATTATAACGATATTCCTATCCACGAAGTAAGTAGCTGTCTGGGACCTGAAAGGTGCAATGCGATATTGCTTTTTTATGCCCTAACAAGGTCTAACCAAACGTCTGACCTCAAAAACATTGGCAAGAAAAAGGCTTGGGCTGCCTGAGATCTACTAAGAGATAAATTAACTAAGGTATTTATTACCTTAACTAACAATCCCTCTGATCTTTGCCTTGACTTGGATTTCATGTCTATCTTAGGAAGATTTACTGTTATCCAGTATGACCCCAAATGTGACATCTATTACGTCAATAAGGCAAGGAGATTTTTGTTCACAAAAAAGCTAAAGCCTCTGGAATCCATACCACCCACCAAGCATGCCCTCTTCCAGCATGTCAAGCGTTCAGTAATTGCTGCCAATTACTGGTCACAGTATCTACAGAAAGAACTGCCTATGATGTCCCCTGCTAGGTATGGATGGTTATGGAATGATCGACTCGAGATGTGGGTACCCCACTGGAGCGATCTTCCAGATGTAAGTACTGGGTGTGCTTTGCTTATAAGTTGTGGTTGCAAAGTTGCTTTCAAAGGCAACTGCAAATGTACAAGAAATCACATGAGATGCACTTCTCTATGCTCTTGCCAAGAAATGTGCATCAATAATGAACCAGAAGACTAAAAACCGACTTGCTCTATGTATGGGGTAATTAATAAACTATATTTGAATTTAGATTTACTCTATGCATCATTTGTGCATGTAATACAAAATCCTTGTATGTGTCAAATATTTATGTGTATAAAATGATAATTTATGCCATATATGTATGTGATACAAATTGATTCGAAGTCATATGTTAATCAACCATTAAGATATGCTTCACCCTAGATTAAATCTGATTTGTAGCAAAATCAAGCATTATCAATAAATATTCATAAAAATTACAATATAATATAATTGTACCCTTTGAGAGCTTTCCGGGGTGGTGCTACATGCCGGATGAAGTCCATTTTGGGACCCCCCCCCCCCCCCCCCCACTCTGTACCCACCTCGCCCATTACCTCTTCTAAGCGGCTGAGACTTGAATCTAAAGCTAGGTTTACCTTTAAGAAAACTGAACCTTCTTCCCTGAAATATGCCCCCAAAGTTGAATTTCCTACCCCTGAAGTTTGCTGCTCCTCCTCTGAGGAGGGGACCCTTACGAAAGTAGGCAGCAATGGCTGTTTTTTGGTCTTCAGTTAAATTCCAAACTTCTTTAATGTCTGCTTTGATTATGAGATCTCTTATCTCTTCCTATATATATTACTTCTGAAATTCCTTATCAAATTTTGTATAAGGTCTATGCTCCTTCTTAGGGGACCAATAATAGTCTTGGACAGGAACTCAATGTCATTTACTTTGGAGGGGTATACTATGTGTGCCAGTGCTGCATGCCCTTAAAAGGCAGAAATACTCATCTTAATATTTTCTATGTCATAGAAGAATTTTCTCCTATGGCTGTCATCAAATACCTTACCTTCAGGCCAGAAATTCAACTTTGGAGTATTGATTAATTTAAAAAAAGTCTGAAAACTCTTTATTTTGACTACTTACAAAGAATTTATCAAGGTTATTACTATGGCCTTCACTGAAAGTTAAATCTACTAGCGAGTTATTCAATAGATTTTTCACTTCTCTATGAAAAGATAGCTCAGCTTCGAAATTGGTGGAAATATATGAAGGAATGGGGGTATGTAAGGTAAGAAGGTTGAAATCCTCTTAATCACTTTCATCTTCATTATTATAAAAAGAAAAGAGGTCTTAATCACTTTCATCTTCATTATTATAAAAGGAAAAGAGGTCTAAATTTGCACTTTCAGGTAATTCAGGTGATCGTCTCGAGCGCTTAGTAGGAGAGGGAGCCTCATTCT
>NC_090737.1:60118297-60165694 GCF_036898095.1 Palaemon carinicauda
TTTCATTTGCAACCTCGCCAACTCCCTCAACACCCATCACATTCTCTATACATTGATTATTCCTTCCAACTTTAGCAATGAAGTCACTAATAACACTTATCACATATTTCTCTGGGATCTCATCTATTACACTCTGCAGTTCTTCATAGTATATATCTTTTCTTTCTTCAAGGGAATCATTTGTAGTGTATAGCAAACTATAATACTCGTATTGCAATGCCTTGATTTAAATTTTGCAAGTAACAATTTACTATTTACAGCTCTCCAGAGTTGAAACCTTCCCTGCTCATGGTATCATCATCATTCATATCCCTTCTCTTCCAACTCCATCTCTTCTTACTAAACATATATATATATATATATATATATATATATATATATATATATATATATATATATATATATATATATATATATATATATATATGTATATATATATATATATATATATATATATATATATATATATATATGTGTGTGTGTGTGTGTGTGTGTATTTATATATATATATATATATATATATATATATATATATATATATATATATATATATATATATATATATATATATATATATATATTGTATATATATATATATGTGTGTGTGTGTGAATATATACATGTATATATATATATATATATATATATATATATATATATATACATTTCTATATATAAATATATATATATACATATATATATATATATATATATATATATATATATATATATATATATATATATATATATATATATATATATATATATATATATACATATATGCTATATATGTGTGTATAAGTATATAAGTATATATTTCTATATTTAAATATACATATATATATTTATAAATAAATATATATATGGATATATATATATATATATATATATATATATATATATATATATATATATATATATATATACATATATATTCAAATAAGCCATATATATTTTTGATACATTAATGTCTGGATTCTCTTAACGACCTCGGGATCAGAGCCCCAGGCGAAATCACACAAAGACATGAGCTTGGGTCCGGCCGGGAATCGAACCCTGGTCGGCAAGCTTGTATAAACAGTGACTAAGCCACTTGGCCACGAAAAAAGATAAAAGTCTATGACAATTCTTTTGTACTTATACCTGTCGAATTCAGGTGTTTTGTACTTAGAATTGAAATCAACCCATGGTCTGTCGAATTCAGGTGTTTTGTACTTAGAATTGAAATCAACCCATCTTCACCATCGTAGCTAATTGGTAGTTTGTTACTTGGCAGTCAATTAATGATAAATTTTGCACATTTAGACGTGTTTTTCATATTCAAATAAGCTATATATATTTTTGATACATTAATGTCTGGATTCACTTAACGACCTCGGGATCAGAACCCCAGGCGAAATCACACAAAGACAAGAGCTTGGGTCCGGCCAGGAATCGAATCCTGGTCGGCAAGCTTGTATAGACAGTGACAAGCCACTTGGCCACGAAGAAAGATAAAAGTCAATGACAATTCTTCTGTACTTATACCTGTCGAATTCAGGTGATTTGTACTTAGAATTGAAATCAACCCATCTTCACCATCGTAGCTAATTAGTAGTTTGTTACTTGGCATTAAATTAATGATAAATTTTGCACATTTAGACGTGTTTTTCATATTCAAATAAGCCATATATATTTTTGATACATTAATGTCTGGATTCTCTTAACGACCTCGGTATCAGAGCCCCAGGCGAAATCACACAAAGACAAGAGCTTGGGTCCGGCCGGGAATCGAACCCTGGTCGGCAAGCTTGTATAGACAGTGATTAAGCCACTTGGCCACGAAAAAAGATAAAAGTCAATGACAATTCTTCAGTACTTATAACTGTCGAATTCAGGTGTTTTGTACTTAGAATTGAAATCAACCCATCTTCACCATCGTAGCTAATCGGTAGTTTGTTACTTAGCATTCAATTAATGATAAATTTTGCACATTTAGACATGTTTTTCATATTCAAATAAGCCATATATATTTTTGATACATTAATGTATGGATTTTCTTAACGACCTCGGGATCAGAGCCCCAGGCGAAATCACACAAAGACAAGAGCCTGGGTCCGGCTGGGAAGCGAACCCTGGTCAGCAAGCTTGTATAGACAGTGACTAAGCCACTTGGCCACGAAGAAAGATAGAAGTCAAATGACAATTCTTCTGTACTTATACCTGTCAAATTCAGGTGTTTTGTACTTAGAATTGAAATCAACCCATCTTCACCATCGTAGCTAATTGGTAGTTTGTTACTTGGCATTCAATTAATGATAAATTTTGAACATTTAGACGTGTTTTTCATATTCAAATAAGCCATATATATTTTTGATACATTAATGTCTGCATTCTCTTAACGACCTCGGAATCAGAGCCCCAGGCGAAATCACACAAAGACAAGAGCTTGGGTCAGGCCGGGAATCGAACCCTGGTCGGCAAGCTTGTATAGGCAGTGACTAAGCCAATTGGCCCCGAAGAAAGATAAAAGTCAATGACAATTTTTCTGTACTTATACCTGTCGAATTCAGGTGTTTTGTACTTAGAATTGAAATCAACCCATCTTCACCATCGTAGCTAATTGGTAGTTTGTTACTTGGCATTCAATTAATGATAAATATTGCACATTTAGACGTGTTTTTCATATTCAAATAAGCCATATATATTTTTGATACATTAATGTCTGGATTCTCTTAACGATCTCGGGATCAGAGCCCCAGGCGAAATCACACAACGACAAAAGCTTGGTTTCGGCCGGGAATCGAACCCTGGTCGGCAAGCTTGTATAGACAGTGACTAAGCCACTTGCCCACGAAGAAATATAAAAGTCAATGACAATTCTTCTGTACTTATACCTGTCGAATTCAGGTGTTTTGTACTTGGAATTGAAATCAACCCATCTTCACCATCGTAGCTAATTGGTATTTTGTTACTTGGCATTCAATTAATGATAAATTTTGCACATTTAGACGAGTTTTTCATATTCAAATAAGCCATATATATTTTTGATACATTAATGTCTATAGTACAAAACACCTGAATTCGACAGGTATAAGTACAGAAGAATTTTCATTGACTTTTATCTTTCTTCGTGGCCAAGTGGCTTAGTCACTGTCTATACAAGCTTGCCAACCAGGGTTCCATTCCCGGCCGGACTCAAGCTCTTGTCTTTGTGTGATTTCGCCTGGGGCTCTTATCCCGAGGTCATTAAGAGAATCCAGACATTAATGTATCAAAAATATATATGGCTTATATGAATATGAAAAACACGTTTAAATGTGCAAAATTTATCATTAATTGAATGCCAAGTAACAAACTACCAATTAGCTACGATGGTGAAGATGGGTTGATTTCAATTCTAAGTACAAAACACCTGAATTCGACAGGTATAAGTACAGAAAAATTGTCATTGACTTTTATCTTTCTTCGTGGCCAAGGGGCTTAGTCACTCTGTATACAAGCTTGCCGACCAGGGTTCGATTCCCGGCCGTACCCAAGCTTTTGTCTTTGTGTGATTTCGCCTGGGGCTCTGATGCCGAGGTCGTTAAGAGAATCCAGACATTAATGTATCAAAAATATATATGGCTTATTTGACTATGAAAAACACGTCTAAATGTGCAAAATTTATTATTAATTGAATGCCAAGTAACAAACTACCAATTAGCTACGATGGTGAAGATGGGTTGATTTCAATTCTAAGTACAAAATACCTGAATTCGACAGGTATAAGTACAGAAGAATTGTCATTGACTTTTATCTTTCTTCGTGGGCAAGTGGCTTAGTCACTGTCTATACAAGCTTGCCGACCAGGGTTCGATTCCCGGCCGGACCCAAGCTCTTGTCTTTGTGTGATTTCGCCTGGGTCTCTGATCCCGAGGTCGTTAAGAGAATCCAGACATTAATGTATTGTGGAGGATTAATTTTATTCTAATTTATTTTTTGTTTTGCCAAATCGAGAGAGAGAGAGAGAGAGAGAGAGAGAGAGAGAGAGAGAGAGAGAGAGAGAGAGAGAGTGTGTGTGGTTTTAGTATTGTTAAATAGAGATATTTTATTTGCTTTAGCTTTGTCATTAATGAGAGAGAGAGAGAGAGAGAGAGAGAGAGAGAGAGAGAGAGAGAGAGTGAGTGTGTTTATTTACTTAAGTTTTGTCAAACCGCAAGAGAGAGAAAGTGTTTATTTGCTTTAGTTTTGTCAGAGAGAGAGAGAGAGAGAATTTCATTTGCTTTAGTTTTGTCAGAGAGAGAGAGAGAATGAGAATTTCTTTTGCTTTAGTTTTGTTAGAGAGAGAGAATTTCATTTGCTTTAGTTTTGTTCGATCGCGCGTGCGCGAGAGAGTATGTGTGTATGTGCGTTTGTGTGTGCGTGTTTTGTGTGTCCGCGGTGCGCGCCGAAGAACAAGGGTAGTTTGCGAATGATTGGTTGTTGTTGGAAAGACTGTCGGTATATTTGAGGTTGTTTGTTTACATTTTTTTAGCTAGGATAGGGCGGTGATGAATGTCTTGGGCGAAAGCATTGGATCTCTGACTGTAGAAGGAGTCGGTTGTTATTTTTTTTGTTCTTCGGAAGCCGGCTGTTTAGTGTTTTTTTATATTCGGAGTAAGTACTGTTTTTATTCATTTTTGTTAGGCACGTTCGTGAATGATAGAAAGTTTATTGTTTATCTTTGATTATAGTGCGATAGTTAAGTTAGTTAGGAGTGTTTATAAGTGTTTTTCTTTTTTATTTTGGCCGACCGTTATTCCTCCTTTGGAGAGGTTTTCTTGAATGTAAAATTGTTTGTTGACGACTTGGCCTGTAACAGAACTTGATAGGACTTCTCAGATTGATTTACTTGTTGACGACCCGGACCGAATTTACTTCTGATTGCTGTTTATGATGATGATACCGATGAGGATGATGATGATGATGATAACGCTCAAGGACTAAATCAATTAAAACATTTTGTATTGACTGAGTGTCAAGTGTTGCCATATTGTGGCGTTGCAACCGAGTTGTGGGGTTGGGCTATAAAAGGACTGTTGGCCCTTGTGTGGACAACGACGTCCACACATAAACAAATATTGGTTTTGGTGTGTGGGGTAATTTTAAGTCTGTTAGGGTTTTTGCGGGTTATATGAATGGTGCTTTTGGTTATTATATATTATATTATTTGGTGTTAAGTTTTGATTAGTTTTAAGTGTTGGTAATTTGATTGTGGATGGTTATTGATTTATTTATTATAGTTTGTAAGAATATAGTGTTAAGGATATGTTTTGTTTTGATTTTTGTCCTTTCGTCCAAGAGTCCCGCTGCTGATAACGTAAGGGGAAAGTTTGTTTTGTGGAGACCATTGTAAGTAAGTAAGATTCAAGGGTGTGGGGTTGTTTAGTTTACATCCCGCCACATAAATTTGGCGCCCGAACAGGGACAGCCGAGGTGGGATTGAAGCTGGACTCTTTGACGAAGGACGGAATTAGGATTAAGGTTGAAGAAAAATGGAAGGTAAATATGAGGCTTTGGAGGAGGAATTGCAGCATTATAAAGAACGTGAGCAGATGTGGATAGTTGAGAAAGAGAGGTTGCTAGTAGAGAATGAGAGGTTGAACTGGGAGAATGCGGCGATGCAGAAGGAGCTTAGGGCGTTAAAGGGAACTGTAGAGAGAGTGGAAGAATGTGTTGAGATGAGGATGAAAGAGAATGAGGAACGGATGTAGAACCTATTGGAAGCTATGATGGGGCAAGTCATGGGGATGATGAAAACTGTCATGGGTGAAGGTGCAGTCGGAGGAGTGGCTTCTGCTTCTGGTAACGGGTTGATGGTGGAAGAGAATAGGGTAAGAGATAATGGGGAAGGTAGTGATAGTGATATTGAAAATAAAGGGACTAGACATAGTAAGATTGGAACGAAGGGTGATAGGAAGAATGAGAAGAAAGGTAAAGATAATGTGAAGAAAGAAAAGAAGAAAGGTCAGGGTGTGAGTGAGGATGATCATGAATGGGTGAAGGTGGTAAGTAAGAAAAAGGGTAAGAAGGGAATAGTTAAAGATAAGACTTTGAGTGTAGAATTAGATTCATAGTATTCAAATGAAGAAGAAGGCAACAAGAACGGAGTAGACAGTGAAGATAGTAGTGAGAATGAAGTAGAGGAAGTTTGTAAGACAGTGTTTATGAGAGAGGTACCTAGGTGTGAAAGTTTTAATGAACATAGCAGTAGGGATGTATATGACTTCTTTAGGGAATATGAAAAGTTTTGTCAGGCTAAGTATGGGGATAGTAAGAGAGTTTGGGCTAGGGAGTTGGGAGAATTTTTGTCAGGATATTTGTTGACGATGTATGGGGTGATAATGAGTGTAGGAGAGGTTCAGTATGAAAGTGTAAAGAAGAGGATAATTGAACAGGTAAAATGTATGAAAGGTAGTGTTAGGTATAAGCGAAAAAATGATTTTGATGAAGCACGAATGAAGGTGGGTGAAGCAATCTCGATGTATGTATGTCGGTTAGAAACATTGGCTAGAAAGAAGTATGGGGACGAAGGAATAAATGAAAATAAGGAACTAATGAAGAAGTTTTTGGGTACAGTACCAGAGAGTGTGTGTGAGTTTATTAATTTGAAACGGAAGGAGAAAATGAGATGGACTAGAGAGAGATTGACTTGGGATGATATTTTAGAGATAGTTAAGAATTACGAGTTGGATAGGTGTATGAAAGAAAGTAAATCTGTGAGTGTACGAACTGGAATGGAGGAAAGTGTGCCAGAATTTGGTAGTTTTAGAGATGCTGTTACGAGAGGGCCAATGAGGGCAGCTGATAGTGTAGTAGATAGAAGTGTTAGGGTGAGTAATGTAGGAATACCCATGCCGAGAAATGACGGGTTTAGACAGGGAAATCAAATTTGGAGAGATAAAAGTGCTAGTACGCAGCAAGTTAGGTTAGGTAGTGGTATCCGTGAAGAGAGGTGTTATAGGTGTGGGAAGGTAGGACATAAAAAGAACGAGTGTAGATGGGCATTAGGAGCATGTTTCGGGTGTGGAGAGACAGGGCATCGTATTAGCGACTGTAAGAAAGAGAAAGTGGTTAAGTGTTATCGGTGTGGTATGACTGGGCACATAGCGAGTGGATGCCGTAGTAATCGTATGAATGTAATTTGTGGTAATTGTGGTAAGGATGATCATTATGCTAGAATGTGCAAGGAGCCGCGGGGTAAGTGTACTGAATGTGGTGCAAATGGGCATGTAGCTAGGGTTTGTAGAAAGAAGGGATCAAGTCAGCCAGGATGTTCGGGCAACTAATTAATCAGAGGGTTCAGCTGGGTGAGTCCTCGTGTGTGTGGGGAGTGAATGTGATGCATGTTCGTGAGGGTTTATTGCATGAAGATGTGATGGGAGAAAGAGCACATGATTGCATGAGTGTGAAAATGATTTTTAATGGTGTAGAGTTGGTTGGTTTGATTGATACTGGTTGTGGTGTCAATTTAATGTTTAGGAATGCATATGATAAGGTAAAAGAGGTTTGTGAATTTAAGGGATGTAAGGGTGAAGTAAAGGGTATTGGTAATTTGCGTAAGCCTGTGCAAGGAAAGTTGCGGGAAAATGTTATGATTGGGGGGCTGATGATAGAGGATAATGATTTTTACGTGGTTGAGGGAGTGAATGAGAAATATGACGTACTGCTTGGGTATAAATTTCTGAAAAAATGTGGTATGATTTTACATCCAAGTGTGAATATGATAGAAATAAAGGTTAAAGGTAATATTTGTGGGGAATTTTATTTAAAGGAAGACGGCAGAGTGAATACGAAGGTGTGGAAGGGAGTGCCGTTGGTAGCAAAGGAAAGTGTAAAGTTATCAGGTAAGAAAGGTGAGGTTATTAGTGTAAAAGTTGCATGGCCGAGCAGTCTGGGAATTTCAAATAGTGACAAGGATGAATATGTAGTGGAAGGTATTGAAGCAGGTAATTTGGTGAAAACGAGTGCGTATATATATGATGGTGTTATGAATATGCAGGAACCCCAGGTGTATGTAAGGTTGTTGCCGAGTGTTAGGAGGAAGAGAGTACGTGGTATACGTGAGGGCGATTGCATGGGATGTATGTATACACTGATCAATCTAGAGGATGGAAGATATGTTAAGGCGAGACAGGTAATGGCTGGTAAGGTAAAGAACGATGACGATTGGGATTACGATACGTTGAAAGGAAGAATTAAGTTAGATGAGAGTATAAGTGAGGTCGAAAGGGAACGATTGCTTAAGATGTTATGGGATAAGCGGAGAGTTATGAGTCTCGGTGACGATGATTGTGGGGGGTCAGACCTGCCAGAATTTAAAATAGTTCTCAGTGATGATACCCCCATATATCAGCGTCCCAGGCATTTTTCTCCGCCTATTGCCAAGGAGATAGAGGAGCAGTGTCAGGAATTAGAGCGTATGGGTGTAATAGAAAGGAGTGAGAGTGCCTGGAATAGCCCTATTGTCCCTGTACGAAAGCCTGATGGAAGTTTACGTATGTGTATTGATTATAGGAAGGTGAATGAGGTGACTGTTATCCCTGGATAGGTACGGTGGGTCGTTCGCGACCCCGAGCGTCAAAAAAAAACAGGTTTTTCTCACGTGACTCAACCCCGTGACTGAATTTGTGGGTGATCGACCTGCAGGAGGTGTCTCCCCTACACGCTCTATTAGTGTCCAGATGTGCATTGCTGTAGCTGTACTCCTTCCCCGATTTCTGAGACGAGTCGGGGTCGTTCGCGACCGAGTTTACCCTTCTAAGGTAGTTTGCATAATTATCAAAGTTATTACGTATTATGAAATTGTCGTAGAATGGTGCAACTTGTATAGGTTATCAGTTGTGGAAAGTCTTGGTGGATTGTTTGGCTACCATGTGCATGATTTTTTTTTTAGTTAAAATGTCGTTTATCACCACGAGGACCATTTTACCGCGATTGCCCCTTTTTCATTTTTTTTCATTTTTTTGCCAAGTCATTTTTCCGTAAGATATTGCCAAATAGTGTCGTAAAACTTTTGCTTGTTTAGTGTTGGAAAGTGTGTCTAGATGATCTGGCTACCCATGCATGACTTTGTTTTTGTCAGATACGACGTAGTTATTGGTATATTGGGTATTTAACTGCGGTTACCAATTTCTGTTTTTTTTCAATATTTGTAAAAATTACTACGTAGTAAGGAATTGCCGTATATTATTCATTTTTTTGTTCATGTTTATGTGTTAGAAAGTGTCCCTTGATGGTTGGGCTAACACGTGCATGTCTTTTTTTTTATCTGAGATGCCGTATATTAGAATGTCGGGCATTTTACCGCGAGTACCCCTTTTTCATTTTTTTCATTTTTTTGCCAAGTCATTTTTCCGTAAGATATTGCCAAATAGTGTCGTAAAACTTTTGCTTTTTTAGTGTTGGAAAGTGTGTCTAGATGATCTGGCTACCCATGCGTGATTTTGTTTTGTCAGATACGACGTAGTTATTGGTATATTGGGTATTTAACTGCGGTTGCCAATTTCTGTTTTTTTTCAATATTTGTAAAAATTTACTACGTAGTAAGGAATTGCCGTATATTATTGATTTTTTTTTCATGTTTATGTGTTAGAAAGTCTGCCTTGATGGTTGGGCTAACACGTGCATGTCTTTTTTTTTATCTGAGATGCCGTATATTAGAATGTTGGGCATTTTTCCGCGAGTGCCCCTTTTTATTTGTTTTGCATTTTTTTGCTTAGTCATGTTACCGTAAGGAATTGGCAAGTAGTGTCGCAAAACTTATATTTTTATAGTGTTGGAAAGTGTTTCTAGATGATCTGGCTACCCATGCCTATTTTTTTTTTAGCCAGATATGGCGTATATATAAGTATGTGTTCGATTTTCCTGTGATTGCCATTTTTTCGTTTTTTCCCATTTCTTTCAAAATTACTACGTACTAAGGAACTATCACAGAGTAATGATTCATTTATATGTTTATTTGTCGGAAAATTTGCCTTGATGGTTTGCCTAGCACGTGGCTGAAATTTTTTTTTTCTGAAATGCCGTATATTAGAATGGCCATTTTTCCACGAGTGCCCCTTTTTATTTGTTTTGCATTTTTTTGCTTAGTCATGTTACCGTAAGGAATTGGCAAGTAGTGTCGCAAAACTTATAATTTTATAGTGTTGGAAAGTGTTTCTAGATGATCTGGCTACCCATGCCTATCTTTTTTTTTTTAGCCAGATATGGCGTATATATAGGTATGTGTTCGATTTTCCTGTGATTGCCATTTTTTCGTTTTTTCCCATTTCTTTCAAAATTACTACGTACTAAGGAACTATCACAGAGTAATGATTCATTTAGATGTTTATTTGTCGGAAAATGTGCCTTGATGGTTTGCCTAGCACGTGGCTAAATTTTTTTTTTTCTGAAATGCCGTATATTAGAATGTTAGCCATTTTTCCGCGAGTGCCCCTTTTTATTTGTTTTGCATTTTTTCGCTTAGTCATGTTACCGTAAGGAATTGGCAAGTAGTGTCGCAAAACTTATATTTTTATAGTGTTGGAAAGTGTTTCTAGATGATCTGGCTACCCATGCCTATCTTTTTTTTAGCCAGATATGGCGTATATATAGGTATGTGTTCGATTTTCCGGTGATTGCCATTTTTTCGTTTTTTCCCAATTCTTTCAAAATTACTACGTACTAAGGAACTATCACAGAGTAATGATTCCTCTAGATGTTTATTTGTCGGAAAATTTTGTTTACTTTTTTTTTGATTGAATATCATCAAATTTTTTTAGCTAAAATATTATATTGTTTTACATTTTTTTTTTTCGATTTTATTTCCCTTCAAAAAATTTTTTTTGGGTCAGAATTTTAATTTTATAGTCGTAATAATCGACAATTATCCAGCAACCCACCATACAATTTTTATGCATATCCAATAATAATTAGATTAGTAAATAACACCTTGAAATTGACATACCCTTCCTACATTTCAAGTGGCAGATTAGGGAGTCTGAGTCAGTGTGGTTGGCGGCCATTTTGTGGACATATCCGAAGCGTAAGCTGCCCTATCTATATATATTCTTGTTCCCTATAGAATTTGTGATATTTTGGTATATTTTTACCTGCATAAATATCATATTATATATTAAATATATGTATTTTTTTACGAAATTTCTAAGTACTCAAAAAATTACCTTTAGATATGGCCCCTGATATAAATGTAATTTACAAAATAATGAAGATTTTTTTACATATTTCTATTTTAGGATAACATATGTTTATTCCCTAAAAAAATTAGCCACTTCCTATTTCATTTGGGTACCCAAAAAAATTCATGAAATTTGGACAAATTTTTTTGGCCAAAAAAAGTTACCCTTTTTTTCTCATTTCAGATCTTCACCTCCATGGGTCTGACTTCATCCAAAATACATCAAGATGTGTCCCAAACATTCAAGAATCAATTCCTAAAAGGATTTGTGTATATATGTATAAACTTTTTTTTATGAATTTTTATGTCAGGTCTTTTTTTTTTCTACTTAATTTTTTAAAATATTTATAATAAATAGTTTTTCTGCAGATGAGTAGTATTTATCTTTACAGTTGTTTTGAGCATTCATTGAAGTTTTTTTTGGCAAAAGAAAAAAGGAGGTTACTGCAAAAACTGATTTTTCAAGAATTTTTTTTGGCGTCGGGGTCGTTCACGTCCGAGTATACCCTTAAAGGGGTGTCCGAGGAGCGTACCTATCCAGGGTTAAAGAACGTTTTTCGATGAATGTGGTGTCTGATTGTGTTTATAAGATGCATGGAATGAAAGTTTTTACTAAATTAGATTTGGTGCGGGGCTATTATCAGATGCCTCTGGCAGAGGGGAGCAGGCCCATTACCGCATTTTCAAGTACAAATTGTCACTTTCAATTTAAAAGGTTGAGTTTTGGTCTTGCTAATGCACCTGCTGCCTTCCAAAGAGCGATGAATGTTGTATTGGCTGGTTTCGATCGACAGAAGGTGACTGTTTTTATAGATGATATTCTGATTCCGAGCGAGACTGTTGAGGAACATATGCGGTTGCTTGAGGCAGTGTTGAGGCGGCTAATTGAAGTTGGTGTGAAAATTAAGCTTGAGAAGTGTACATGGTTGTCCAGGGAGGTGGAATTTCTTGGGCATGTAGTGGGTGAATCTGGTATAAGGAAGAGTGACAAGTTTGTGAATAAGGTGCGAGAATTTCCACGTCCCCGGACTGTGCGTGAGTTGCGAGGTTTTCTTGGTTTGGTTGAGTTTGGGCGCAAGTTTGTTAGAGATTGTTCAGGTATAGGGAAGCCTTTGAATGAATGGACGGGTAAAAGGAATAGTACAAAATTAAAATGGGATGATCGGATGATAGAAGCGTTTGAAAGGTTGAAGGAAGAGGCCGCGAAAGACGTCACTTTGGCATTTCCAGACTACAGTGAAAATGCGAATATGCTAGAGTTGTATACGGATGCGAGTGGGGTTAGTATGGGTGGTTGTTTGGTTCAAATGCAGAGAGTAAATGGAGAAGAGCAATTGAGAGTAATAGCGAATGTTAGTAAAGCATTTAATAAAGCTGAGCGGAGGTATTCGACGATTGACAGGGAATTGGCTGCAATACGATTTTGTGTGAAAGCATTGAAAGTATTTTTGTATGGTGTAAAATTCATTGTGCGTACTGACCATCAGCCCCTAGTGTATATGATAAGGAAAGAGTGTGTGAATGCAAGGGTTGCTAGGACCATAGAGGATTTGAATGAATTTGATTTTAGGTTAGAATATGTACCGGGAAATAAGAATGTGATAGCAGATGCGATGTCGAGGATGCATGGGAGGATGGAAGATAAAGAGAGTAATCAGAATTCTGAAAGGTTGCCTGAAGGTTTAGTTGTGGAGCAGAGTTGTGAAGGGGAAGATATGGTATATAAGTGTATCCTAATGGGTTTAAGTAAGTTGGTACAAGAGGGGTTAAATACGGATATACCAGGTAGTGTAACTGAGCTTAAAAGAAGGGTGATGAATGAAGTGTCAAAAGAAATGGTATATGAGGAGGAGAATAGTGTACTAGAAGGGGAAGTATTATCAAAGATATTAATGGTGGTAAGTATGTTGTATGGTGTAACTGTGTATTTGTATTTTGGATGGAATCGACCGATGGAATATAGGGCATGTAAGGAGAATGATAGGGAATATATTTTGAGGATTCAATGTAATGAGGAATGTTGCAAATTGTTGAGTGAGAAGGATAATGGTGCAAGTGACCTTAATCTAAGGTATGACGGTATAGAGGACAGTGAATATGATGATGAACATATTGGTGAAGTGAGCGACAGAATTGAAAGGAGAGTAAATGTATGTATGCATGGTGTAAAAGGAAGGATGATGACATATGTGAATATAAATGAGAATGAATATTGTAGTTTAATTGATACGGGTGCTCAAGTGTCATTAGTAAATGAGTCGGTTATCAGGGAAATTGAGAGGTACAATTGGGAAGTGAAAAGACAGTGTACGAGTGTGAGAATTCATGGAATAGGTCAGGGAAGTTTACTTGTTTGGGAAGAAGTGAGGTTGAAGGTGAAACTAGGGAGTATGGAAGTTGAACATAATTTTATTGTAATGGGAGAGAATGAAATGCCTAGTTGTTTTTTGATGGGAATAGATTTTTTGAGGTTGCACCATGTGTCAGTTGATGTTGGTAAGGGTTTGCTTTCAAAGAATGGCTGTAAGGTAATAGTAATTGAGGATAATAGTGTATTCATGGCGAATTTTGTTGGCATGATTGATATTGCAAAGAGTGAAGAAGATTTGTTAAGCAAAGAAGAGGTGGAAGAAATGCAAGGTGAATGTTTCGAAATAAATAGGTTACGTGAATGTACAGTATTTCAAATGGTATTAGGGTGGAAGAATGGCCGTGTGATTTGGAAGCGTATAAGAAATTTGTTAAAAGATTTATTGTTTGTAAGAATATTGTGTATTTTTTGCATAGGAGAATGGATGAAGATATATATGTTCCTGTATTTCCAATGCATGCAGCTGTAAGTATGTGTATGGTAGTGCATGACAGGTATGGGCATATGGGGAAGAATAAATTGTGGGAATGCATGCGAGAGAGGTTGTTTACGCCTGGGTTGAGTCAAATTTGTAGGGATGTAGCGACTACTTGTGAGGATTGTCAGAAGGGGAAGTATCAGAGCATGCATGCAAGTCCGCCTGTTCTGAGGTTACGTATGAAAGAGCCATTTGAGATGTTTGTGATTGACTGTGTTTCGTTGCCTGTGACTGCGAGGAGACATGTGGGAATGATTATTATGGTTGATCATATGAGTAAGTTTGCGTATGCAGTACCCATCAAGAATAAAAGAAGTGAAACTGTAGCGAGAATGGTAAGTCGATGTTGCCGATGAGTGTGTGTAAGCCTGCGAAAAGGTTAAGTGACAATGGTCCGGAGTTTGTTGGATGGGAGTTTGAGCAGATGTTAAGAGAATGGGGCATTGAACATGTGTATTCGACTCGGTATATGCCAAGTGCAAATGGTTTGGCTGAAAGGACTGTAAGAACCTTGACAGAAATTTTGCGGATGATGAGTACATGTGATAATGATTGGGATTTATATGTTGGGCGTGCGTTGTGGGTGTATAATGCGACGGTGCACAAGAGTACTGGTATGTCTCCGTGTAAGTTTGTGGTGTTGAATTTTGAAAAGATAGTGAGACCGAGATTGAGTGTGTCCGAGAATGATAGAGATGTTTGGAAGAAAGCAGATGAGAGATTTGAAAGCTACAAAGTGGGAGAGAAAGTGTTAAAAGAAGTAATTGAAAAAGGAAGAATGAATGTCAATAAGGTACGTGATAAGTTTGAAGGTCCATATGAGGTGTTAGATGTTGGTTCTAGTGGGTTGAGTTATGTTTTAGGTAAAGTAAGTGTGGATGGTAGTGTGGAAAAGGTTAGGGCACACCAAAATCAGTTGCGAAAATGGAAGGAGGTAGCAAGATATATTCAGGAGAATGGTATGAATAAATGGCTGAAAACGAACAAGTATGAACCGAGTATGTGTGAGGCATTAGGTTTAGAAGATAAGCAATTGGTGTTAGTAGAGTATGGAAAGAAAAAGAAGTCTGAGAATTTTACTGGGGATAAAAGACAGGAAAATTTTGTAGTTGTTGGCAGGAATCAGAATAAGCAGGACAAGGGTGTAAATGTACAGGTGAGCACGGAATATAAATGTATTAATACAGATGAAACTTGGATGAGTATGAATGATACTTATAGTGTGTGTGGTTTTTCGTTAGATGAGGCAAGAGAACGTATGACGAACACAAGAATGAAAGATAGGAGAATGATAAGCAGTATGAATGATTCTTTTGTTAAAGTAGAAAATGGTTTAGATGTAATGGATGAATTGTTGACAGAAATTAGTGGGATTTTCGGGCCAGATGAAACTGAGGTAGATGAAATAGTGAATGATATCTTAGACGAGCAGAACATAGACGGGAGTAGTAATAGTACGTTGAATGAAAACGACATGGAAGAAGTGAATGAGAGAGTGCAGGTATATGAAGGCCCAGTTACTCGAAGCCGAGGTCCCGTTCCAGACTGCGACTGGGTTATGAGTAAAAATTAGGTAAGTGTTGTGTGAGGATTTGGCAAAGTAAGGGGGGAGGAATGTGGAGGATTAATTTTAATCTAATTTATTTTTTGTTTTGCCAAATCGAGAGAGAGAGAGAGAGAGAGAGAGAGGGAGAGAGAGAGAGAGAGAGAGAGAGAGAGAGAGAGAGAGAGAGTGTGTTGTTTTAGTATTGTTAAATAGAGATATTTTATTTGCTTTAGCTTTGTCATTAATGAGAGAGAGAGAGAGAGAGAGAGAGAGAGAGAGAGAGAGAGTGAGTGTGTTTATTTACTTAAGTTTTGTCAAACCGCAAGAGAGAGAAAGTGTTTATTTGCTTTAGTTTTGTCAGAGAGAGAGAGAGAGAGAATTTCATTTGCTTTAGTTTTGTCAGAGAGAGAGAGAGAATGAGAATTTCTTTTGCTTTAGTTTTGTCAGAGAGAGAGAATTTCATTTGCTTTAGTTTTGTTAGATCGCGCGTGCGCGAGAGAGTATGTGTGTATGTGCATTTGTGTGTGCGTGTTTTGTGTGTCCGCGGTGCGCGCCGAAGAACAAGGGTAGTTTGCGAATGATTGGTTGTTGTTGGAAAGACTGTCGGTATATTTGAGGTTGTTTGTTTACATTTTTTTAGCTAGGATAGGGCGGTGATGAATGTCTTGGGCGAAAGCATTGGATCTCTGACTGTAGAAGGAGTCGGTTGTTATTTTTTTTGTTCTTCGGAAGCTGGCTGTTTAGTGTTTTTTTATATTCGGAGTAAGTACTGTTTTTATTCATTTTTGTTAGGCACGTTCGTGAATGATAGAAAGTTTATTGTTTATCTTTGATTATAGTGCGATAGTTAAGTTAGTTAGGAGTGTTCATAAGTGTTTTTCTTTTTTATTTTGGCAGGCCGTGATTCCTCCTTTGGAGAGGTTTTCTTGAATGTAAAATTGTTTGTTGACGACTTGGCCTGTAACAGAACTTGATAGGACTTCTCAGATTGATTTACTTGTTGACGACCCGGACCGAATTTACTTCTGATTGCTGTTTATGATGATGATACCGATGAAGATGATGATGATGATGAGTTGTGGGGTTGGGCTATAAAAGGACTGTTGGCCCTTGTGTGGACAACAACGTCCACACATAAACAAATATTGGTTTTGGTGTGTGGGGTAATTTTAAGTCTGTTAGGGTTTTTGCGGGTTATATGAATGGTGCTTTTGGTTATTATATATTATATTATTTGGTGTTAAGTTTTGATTAGTTTTAAGTGTTGGTAATTTGATTGTGGATGGTTATTGATTTATTTATTATAGTTTGTAAGAATATAGTGTTAAGGATATGTTTTGTTTTGATTTTTGTCCTTTCGTCCAAGAGTCCCGCTGCTGATAACGTAAGGGGAAAGTTTGTTTTGTGGAGACCATTGTAAGTAAGTAAGATTCAAGGGTGTGGGGGTTGTTTTGTTTACATCCCGCCACAGTATCAAAAATATATATGGCTTAATTGAATATGAAAAACACGTCTAAATGTGCAAAATTTATCATTAATTGAATGCCAAGTAACAAACTACCAATTAGCTACGATGGTGAAGATGGGTTGATTTCAATTCTAAGTACAAAACACATGAATTCGACAGGTATAAGTACAGAAAAATTGTCATTGACTTTTATCTTTCTTCGTTGCCAAGTGGCTTAGTCACTGTCTATACAAGCTTGCCGACCAGGGTTCAATTCCTGGGCGGACCCAAGCTCTTGTCTTTGTGTGATTTCGCCTGGGGATCCGATCCCGAGGTCGTTAAGAGAACCCAGACATTAATGTATCAAAAATATATATGGCTTAATTGAATATGAAAAACACGTCTAATTGTGCAAAATTTATCATTAATTGAATGCCAAGTAACAAACTACCAATTAGCTACGATGGTGAAGATGGGTTGATTTCAAATCTAAGTACAAAACACCTGAATTCGACAGGTATAAGTACAGAAGAATTGTCATTGACTTTTATCTTTCTTCGTGGCCAAGTGGCTTAGTCACTGTCTATACAAGCTTGCCGACAAGGGTTCGATTCCCGGCCGAACCCAAGCTCTTGTCTTTGTTTGATTTCGCATGGGGCTCTGATCCCGAGGTCGTTAAGAGAATCCAGACATTAATGTATCAAAAACATATATGGCTTATTTGAATATGAAAAACACGTCTAAATGCTCAAAATTTATCATTAATTGAATGCCAAGTAACAAACTACCAATTAGCTACGATGGTGAAGATGGGTTGATTTCAATTCTAAGTACAAAACACCTGAATTCGACAGGTATAAGTACAGAAGAATTAACATTGACCTTTATCTTTCTTCGTGGCCAAGTGGCTTAGTCACTGTCTATACAAGCTTGCCGACCAGAGTTCGATGCCCGGCCTGACCCAAGCTCTTGTCTTTGTGTGATTTGGTCTGGGGCTCTGATCCCGAGGTCGTTAAGAGAATCCAGACATTAATGTATCAAAAATATATATGGCTTATTTGAATATGAAAAACACGTCTAAATGTGCAAAATTTATCATTAATTGAAAGCCAAGTAACAAACTACCAATAGGCTACGATGGTGAAGATGGGTTGATTTCAATTCTAAGTACAAAACACCTGAATTCGACAGGTATAAGTACAGAATAATTGTCATTTGACTTTTACCTTTCTTCGTGGCCAAGTGGCTTAGTCACTCTGTATACAAGCTTGCCGACCAGGGTTCGATTCCCGGCCGGACCCAAGCTCTTGTCTTTGTGTGATTTCGCCTGGGGTCTGATCCCGAGGTCGTTAAGAGAATCCAGACATTAATGTATCAAAAATATATATGGCTTATTTGAATATGAGAAACACGTCTAAATGTGCAAAATTTATCATTAATTGAATGCCAAGTAACAAACTACCAATTAGCTACGATGGAGAAAATGGGTTGATTTCAATTCTAAGTACAAAACACCTGAATTCGACAGGTATAAGTACAGAAGAATTGTCATTGACTTTTACCTTTCTCCGTGGCCAAGTGGCTTAGTCACTGTCTATACAAGCTTGCCGACCAGGGTTCGATTCCCGGCCGGACCCAAGCTCTTGTCTTTGTGTGATTTCGCCTGGGGCTCTGATCCCGAGGTCGTTAAGAGAATACAGACATTAATGTATCAAAAATATATATGGCTTATTTGAATATGAAAAACACGTCTAAATTGCAAAATTTATCATTAATTGAATGCCAAGTAACAAACTACCAATTAGCTACGATGGTGAAGATGGGTTGATTTCAATTCTAAGTACAAAACACCTGAATTCGACAGGTATAAGTACAAAAAAATTGTCATTAACTTTTACCTTTTTTCGTGACCAAGTGGCTTAGTCACTGTCTATACAAGCTTGCCGACCATGGTTCGATTCCCGGCCGGACCCAAGCTCTTGTCTTTGTGTGATTTCGCCTGGTGATCTGATCCTGAGGTCGTTAAGAGAACCCAAACATTAATGTATCAAAAATATATATGGCTTAATTGAATATGAAAAACACGTCTAAATGTGCAAAATTTATCATTAATTGAATGCCAAGTAACAAACTACCAATTAGCTACGATGGTGAAGATGAGTTGATTTCAATTCTAAGTACAAAACACCTGAATTCGACAGGTATAAGTACAGAAGAATTGTCATTGACTTATATCTTTCTTCGTGGCCAAGTGGCTTAGTCACTGTCTATACAAGCTTGCCGACCAAGGTTCGATTCCCGGCCTGACCCAAGCTCTTGTCTTTGTGTGATTTGGTCTGGGGCTCTGATCCCGAGGTCGTTAAGAGAATCCTGACATTAATGTATCAAAAATATATATGGCTTATTTGAATATGAAAAACACGTCTAAATGTGCAAAATTTATCATTAATTGAATGCCAAGTAACAAACTACCAATAGGCTACGATGGTAAAGATGGGTTGATTTCAATTCTAAGTAAAAAACACCTGAATTCGACAGGTATAAGCAGAGAAGAATTGTCATTGACTTTTATCTTTCTTCGTGGCCAAGTGCTTAGTCACTGTCTATACAAGCTTGCCGACCAGGGTTCGATTCCTGGCAAGGCCCAAGCTCTTGTCTTTGTGTGATTTCGCCTGGGGCTCTGATCCCGAGGTCGTTAGGAGAATCCAGACATTAATGTATCAAAAATATATATGGCTTATTTGAAATGAAAAACACGTCTAAATGTGCAAAATTTATCATTAATTGAATGCCAAGTAACAAACTACCAATTAGCTACGATAGTGAAGATGGGTTGATTTCAATTCTAAGTACAAAACACCTGAATTCGACAGGTATGAGTACAAAAGAATTGTCATTGACTTTTATCTTTCTTCGTGGCCAAGTGGCTTAGTCACTGTCTATACAAGCTTGCCGACCAGGGTTCGATTCCCGGCCGGACCCAAGCTCTTGTCTTTGTGTGATTTCGCCTGGGGCTCTGATCCCGAGGTCGTTAAGAGAATCCAGACATTAATGTATCAAAAATATATATAACTTATTTGAATATGAAAAACACGTCTAAATGTGCAAAATTTATCATTAATTGAAAGCCAAGTAACAAACTACCAATTAGCTTTGATGGTGGAGATGGGTTGATTTCAATTCTAAGTACAAAACACCTGAATTCGACAGGTATAAGTACAGAAAAATTGTCATTGACTTTTATCTTTCTTTGTGGCCAAGTGGTTTAGTCACTGTCTATACAAGCTTGCCGACCAGGGTTCGATTCCCGGCCTGACCCAAGGTCTTGTGTTTGTGTGATTTGGTCTGGGGCTCTGATCCCGATGTCGTTAAGGAAATCCAGACATTAATGTATCAAAAATATATATGACTTATTTGAATATGAAAAACACGTCTAAATGTGCAAAATTTATCATTAATTGAATGCCAAGTAACAAACTACCAATTAGCTACGATGGTGAAGATGGGTTGATTTCAATTCTAAGTACAAAACACCTGAATTCGACAGGTATAAGTACAGAATAATTGTCATTGACTTTTATCTTTCTTCGTGGCCAAGTGGCTTAGTCAGTGTCTATACAAGCTTGCCAACCAGGGTTCGATTCCCGGCCGGACCCAAGCTCTTGTCTTTGTGTGATTTCGCCTTGGGCTCTGATCCCGAGGTCGTAAAGAAAATCCAGACATTAATGTATCAAAAATATATATGGCTTATTTGAATATGAAAAACACGTCTAAATGTGCAAAATTTATCATTAATTGAATGCCAAGTAACAAACTACTAATTAGCTACAATGGTGAAGATGGGTTGATTTCAATTCTAAGTACAAAACACCTGAATTCGACAGGTATAAGTACAGAAGAATTGTCATTGACTTTTACCTTTCTTTGTGGCCATGTGGCTTAGTCACTGTCTATACAAGCTTGCCGACCAGGGTTCGATTCCTGGCAAGGCCCAAGCTCTTGTCTTTGTGTGATTTCGCCTGGGGCTCTGATCCCGAGGTCGTTAAGAGAATCCAGACATTAATGTATCAAAAATATATATGGCTTATTTGAATATGAAAAACAGGTCTAAATGTGCAAAATTTATCATTAATTGAATGCCAAGTAACAAACTACCAATTAGCTACGATGGTGAAGATGGGTTGATTTCAATTCTAAGTACAAAACACCTGAATTCGACAGGTATAAGTACAGAAGAATTGTCATTGACTTTTATCTTTCTTCGTGGCCAAGTGGCTTAGTCACAGTCTATACAAGCTTGCCGACCAGGGTTCGATTCCCGGCCGGACCCAAGCTCTTGTCTTTGTGTGATTTCGCCTGGGGCTCTGATCCCGAGGTCGTTAAGAGAATCCAGACATTAATGTATTAAAAATATATATGGCTTATTTGAATATGAAAAACATGTCTAAATGTGTAAAATTTATCATTAATTGAAAGCCAAGTAACAAACTACCAATTAGCTACGATGGTGAAGATGGGTTGATTTCAATTCTAAGTACAAAACACCTGAATTCGATATGTATAAGTACAGAAGAATTGTCATTGACTTTTATCTTTCTTCGTGGCCAAGTGGCTTAGTCACTGTCTATACAAGCTTGCCGACCAGGGTTCGATTCCTGGCCGGACCCAAGCTCTTGTCTTTGTTTGATTTCGCCTGGGGCTCTGATCCCGAGGTCGTTAAGAGAATCCAGACATTAATGTATCAAAAATATATATGGCTTATTTTAATATGAAAAACACATCTAAATGTGCAAAATTTATCATTAATTGAATGCCAAGTAACAAACTACCAATTAGCTACGATGGTGAAGATGGGTTGATTTCAATTCTAAGTACAAAACACCTGAATTCGACAGGTGTAAGTACAGAAGAATTGTCATTGACTTTTATCTTTCTTCGTGGCCAAGTGGCTTAGTCACTCTCTATACAAGCTTGTCGACCAGGGTTCGATTCCCGGCCGGACCCAGGCTCTTGTCTTTGTGTGATTTCGCCTGGGGCTCAGATCCCGAGGTCGTTAAGAGAATCCAGACATTAATGTATCAAAAATATATATGGCTTATTTGAATATGAAAAAGACGTCTAAATGGGAAAAATTTATCATTAATTGAATGCCAAGTAACAAACTACCAATTAGCTACGACGGTGAAGATGGGTTGATTTCAATTCTAAGTACAAAACACCTGAATTCGACAGGTATAAGTACAGAAAAATTGTCATTGACTTTTATCTTTTTTCGTGGCCAGGTGGCTTATGCACTGTCTATACAAGCTTGCCGACCAGGGTTCGATTCCCGGCTGGACCCAAGCTCTTGTCTTTGTGTGATTTCGCCTAGGGCTCTGATCCAGAGGTCGTTAAGAGAACCCAGACATTAATGTATCAAAAATATATATGGCTTAATTGAATATGAAAAACACGTCTAAATGTGCAAAATTTATCATTAATTGAATGCCAAGTAACAAACTACCAATTAGCTACGATGGTGAAGATGGGTTGATTTCAATTCTAAGTACAAAACACCTGAATTCGACAGGTATAAGTACAGAAGAATTGTTATTGACTTTTATCTTTCTTCGTGGCCGAGTGGCTTAGTCACTGTCTATACAAGCATGCCGACCAAGGTTCAATTCCCGGCCGAACCCAAGCTCTTGTCTTTGTGTGATTTCGCCTGGGGCTCTGATCCCGAGGTAGTTAAGAGAATCCAGACATTAATGTATCAAAAATATATATGGCTTATTTGAATATGAAAAACACGTCTAAATGTACAAAATTTATCATTAATTGAATGCCAAGTAACAAACTACCAATTAACTACGATGGTGAAGATGGGTTTATTTCAATTCTAAGTACAAAACACCTGAATTCGACAGGTATAAGTACATAAGAATCGTCATTGACTTTTATCTTTCTTCGTGGCCAAGTGGCTTAGTCACTGTCTATATAAGCTTGCCGACCAGGGTTCGATTCCCGGCCGGACCCAAGCTCTTGTCTTTGTGTGATTTCACCTGGGGCTCTGATCCCGAGGTCTTAGAGAGAATCCAGACATTAATGTATCAAAAATATATATGGCTTATTTGAATATGAAAAGCACATCTAAATGTGCAAAATTTATCATTAATTGAATGCCAATTAACACACTACCAATTAGCTACGATGGTGAAGATGGGTTGATTTTAATTCTAAGTACAAAACACCTGAATTCGACAAGTATAAGTACAGAAGAATTGTCATTGACTTTTATCTTTCTTCGTGGCCAAGTGGCTTAGTCACTGTCTATACAAGCTTGCCGACCAGGGTTCGATTCCCGGCCGGACCCAAGCTCTTGTCTTTGTGTGATTTCGTCTGGGGCTCTGATCCTGAGGTCGTTAAGAGAATCCAGACATTAATGTATCAAAAATATATATGGCTTATTTGAATATGAAAAACACGTCTTAATGTGCAAAATTTATCATTAATTGAATGCCAAGTTACAAACTACCAATTAGCTACGATGGTGAAGCTGGGTTGATTTCAATTCTAAGTACAAAACACCTGAATTCGACATGTATAATTACAGAAGAATTGTCATTGACTTTTATCTTTCTTCGTGGCCAAGTGGCTTAGTCACTGTCTATACAAGCTTGCCGACCAGGGTTCGATTCCCGGCCGGACCCAAGCTCTTGTCGTTGTGTGATTTGGTCTGGGGCTCTGATCCCGAGGTCGTTAAGAGAATCCAGACATTAATGTATCAAAAATATATATGGCTTATTTGAATATGAAAAACAGGTCTAAATGTGCAAAATTTATCATTAATTGAAAGCCAAGTAACAAACTACCAATAGGCTACGATGGTGAAGATGGGTTCATTTCAATTCTAAGTACAAAACACCTGAATTCGACAGGTATAAGTACAGAAGAATTGTCATTTGACTTTTACCTTTCTTCGTGGCCAAGTGGCTTAGTCACTGTCTATACAAGCTTGCCGACCAGGGTTCGATTCCCGGCCGGACCCAAGCTCTTGTCTTTGTGTGATTTCGCCTGGGGTCTGATCCCGAGGTCGTTAAGAGAATCCAGACATTAATGTATCAAAAATATATATGGCTTATTTGAATATGAGAAACACGTCTAAATGTGCAAAATTTATCATTAATTGAATGCCAAGTAACAAACTACCAATTAGCTACGATGGAGAAAATGGGTTGATTTCAATTCTAAGTACAAAACACCTGAATTCGACAGGTATAAGTACAGAAGAATTGTCATTGACTTTTACCTTTCTCCGTGGCCAAGTGGCTTAGTCACTGTCTATACAAGCTTGCCGACCAGGGTTCGATTCCCGGCCGGACCCAAGCTCTTGTCTTTGTGTGATTTCGCCTGGGGCTCTGATCCCGAGGTCGTTAAGAGAATACAGACATTAATGTATCAAAAATATATATGGCTTATTTGAATATGAAAAACACGTCTAAATGTGCAAAATTTATCATTAATTGAATGCCAAGTAACAAACTACCAATTAGCTACGATGGTGAAGATGGGTTGATTTCAATTCTAAGTACAAAACACCTGAATTCGACAGGTATAAGTACAAAAAAATTGTCATTAACTTTTACCTTTCTTCGTGACTAAGTGGCTCAGTCACTGTCTATACAAGCTTGCCGACCATGGTTCGATTCCCGGTCGGACCCAAGCTCTTGTCTTTGTGTGATTTCGCCTGGTGATCTGATCCTGAGGTCGTTAAGAGAACCCAGACATTAATGTATCAAAAATATATATGGCTTAATTGAATATGAAAAACACGTCTAAATGTGCAAAATTTATCATTAATTGAATGCCAAGTAACAAACTACCAATTAGCTACGATGGTGAAGATGAGTTGATTTCAATTCTAAGTACAAAACACCTGAATTCGACAGGTATAAGTACAGAAGAATTGTCATTGACTTATATCTTTCTTCGTGGCCAAGTGGCTTAGTCACTGTCTATACAAGCTTGTCGACCAAGGTTCGATTCCCGGCCTGACCCAAGCTCTTGTCTTTGTGTGATTTCGCCTGGGGTCTGATCCCGAGGTCGTTAAGAGAATCCAGATATTAATGTATTAAAAATATATATGGCTTATTTGAATATGAAAAACACGTCTAAATGTGCAAAATTTATCATTAATTGAATGCCAAGTAACAAACTACCAATAGGCTACGATGGTAAAGATGGGTTGATTTCAATTCTAAGTAAAAAACACCTGAATTCGACAGGTATAAGCAGAGAAGAATTGTCATTGACTTTTATCTTTCTTCGTGGCCAAGTGGCTTAGTCACTGTCTATACAAGCTTGCCGACCAGGGTTCGATTCCTGGCAAGGCCCAAGCTCTTGTCTTTGTGTGATTTCGCCTGGGGCTCTGATCCCGAGGTCGTTAGGAGAATCCAGACATTAATGTATCAAAAATATATATTTCTTATTTGAAATGAAAAACACGTCTAAATGTGCAAAATTTATCATTAATTGAATGCCAAGTAACAAACTACCAATTAGCTACGATAGTGAAGATGGGTTGATTTCAATTCTAAGTACAAAACACCTGAATTCGACAGGTATAAGTACAGAAGAATTGTCATTGACTTTTATCTTTCTTCGTGGCCAAGTGGCTTAGTCACTGTCTATACAAGCTTGCCGACCAGGGTTCGATTCCCGGCCGGACCCAAGCTCTTGTCTTTGTGTGATTTCGCCTGGGGCTCTGATCCCGAGGTCGTTAAGAGAATCCGGACATTAATGTATCAAAAATATATATAACTTATTTGAATATGAAAAACACGTCTAAATGTGCAAAATTTATCATTATTTGAAAGCCAAGTAACAAACTACCAATTAGCTTTGATGGTGGAGATGGGTTGATTTCAATTCTAAGTACAAAACACCTGAATTCGACAGGTATAAGTACAGAAGAATTGTCATTGACTTTCATCTTTCTTTGTGGCCAAGTGGTTTAGTCACTGTCTATACAAGCTTGCCGACCAGGGTTCGATTCCCGGCCTGACCCAAGGTCTTGTGTTTGTGTGATTTCGCCTGGGGCTCTGATCCCGATGTCGTTAAGGAAATCCAGACATTAATGTATCAAAAATATATATGGCTTATTTGAATATGAAAAACACGTCTAAATGTGAAAAATTTATCATTAATTGAATGCCAAGTAACAAACTACCAATTAGCTACGATGGTGAAGATGGGTTGATTTCAATTCTAAGTACAAAACACCTCAATTCGACAGGTATAAGTACAGAATAATTGTCATTGACTTTTATCTTTCTTCGTGGCCAAGTGGCTTAGTCACTGTCTATACAAGCTTGCCGACCAGGGTTCGATTCCCGGCCGGACCCAAGCTCTTGTCTTTGTGTGATTTCGCCTGGGGCTCTGATCCCGAGGTCGTAAAGAAAATCCAGACATTAAAATATCAAAAATATATATGGCTTATTTGAATATGAAAAACACGTCTAAATGTGCAAAATTTATCATTAATTGAATGCCAAGTAACAAACTACTAATTAGCTACAATGGTGAAGCTGGGTTGATTTCAATTCTAAGTACAAAACACCTGAATTCGACAGGTATAAGTACAGAAGAATTGTCATTGACTTTTACTTTTCTTCGTGGCCATGTGGCTTAGTCACTGTCTATACAAGCTTGCCGACCAGGGTTCGATTCCTGGCAAGGCCCAAGCTCTTGTCTTTGTGTGATTTCGCCTGGGGCTCTGATCCCGAGGTCGTTAAGAGAATCCAGACATTAATGTATCAAAAATATATATGGCTTATTTGAATATGAAAAACACGTCTAAATGTGTAAAATTTATCATTAATTGAAAGCCAAGTAACAAACTACCAATTAGCTACGATGGTGAAGATGGGTTGATTTCAATTCTAAGTACAAAACACCTGAATTCGACATGTATAAGTACAGAAGAATTGTCATTGACTTTTATCTTTCTTCGTGGCCAAGTGGCTTAGTCACTGTCTATACAAGCTTGCCGACCAGGGTTCGATTCCCGGCCGGACCCAAGCTCTTGTCTTTGTGTGATTTCGCCTGGGGCTCTGATCCCGAGGTCGTTAAGAGAATACAGACATTAATGTATCAAAAATATATATGGCTTATTTGAATATGAAAAACACGTCTAAATGTGCAAAATTTATCATTAATTGAATGCCAAGTAACAAACTACCAATTAGCTACGATGGTGAAGATGGGTTGATTTCAATTCTAAGTACAAAACACCTGAATTCGACAGGTATAAGTACAAAAAAATTGTCATTAACTTTTACCTTTCTTCGTGACTAAGTGGCTTAGTCACTGTCTATACAAGCTTGCCAACCATGGTTCGATTCCCGGCCGGACCCAAGCTCTTGTCTTTGTGTGATTTCGCCTGGTGATCTGATCCTGAGGTCGTTAAGAGAACCCAGACATTAATGTATCAAAAATATATATGGCTTAATTGAATATGAAAAACACGTCTAAATGTGCAAAATTTATCATTAATTGAATGCCAAGTAACAAACTACCAATTAGCTACGATGGTGAAGATGGGTTGATTTCAATTCTAAGTACAAAACACCTCAATTCGACAGGTATAAGTACAGAAGAATTGTCATTGACTTATATCTTTCTTCGTGGCAAAGTGGCTTAGTCACTGTCTATACAAGCTTGTCGACCAAGGTTCGATTCCCGGCCTGACCCAAGCTCTTGTCTTTGTGTGATTTGGTCTGGGGCTCTGATCCCGAGGTCGTTAAGAGAATCCAGATATTAATGTATCAAAAATATATATGGCTTATTTGAATATGAAAAACACGTCTAAATGTGCAAAATTTATCATTAATTGAATGCCAAGTAACAAACTACCAATAGGCTACGATGGTAAAGATGGGTTGATTTCAATTCTAAGTAAAAAACACCTAAATTCGACAGGTATAAGCAGAGAAGAATTGTCATTGACTTTTATCTTTCTTCGTGGCCAAGTGGCTTAGTCACTGTCTATACAAGCTTGCCGACCAGGGTTCGATTCCTGGCAAGGCCCAAGCTCTTGTCTTTGTGTGATTTCGCCTGGGGCTCTGATCCCGAGGTCGTTAGGAGAATCCAGACATTAATGTATCAAAAATATATATTTCTTATTTGAAATGAAAAACACGTCTAAATGTGCAAAATTTATCATTAATTGAATGCCAAGTAACAAACTACCAATTAGCTACGATAGTGAAGATGGGTTGATTTCAATTCTAAGTACAAAACACCTGAATTCGACAGGTATAAGTACAGAAGAATTGTCATTGACTTTTATCTTTCTTCGTGGCCAAGTGGCTTAGTCACTGTCTATACAAGCTTGCCGACCAGGGTTCGATTCCCGGCCGGACCCAAGCTCTTGTCTTTGTGTGATTTCGCCTGGGGCTCTGATCCCGAGGTCGTTAAGAGAATCCAGACATTAATGTATCAAAAATATATATAA
Organism: Palaemon carinicauda; assembly: GCF_036898095.1. Taxonomy (NCBI): domain Eukaryota; kingdom Metazoa; phylum Arthropoda; class Malacostraca; order Decapoda; family Palaemonidae; genus Palaemon; species Palaemon carinicauda. The sequence goes on from NC_090737.1 coordinate 60,146,813, forward strand.
CTTATTTGAATATGAAAAACACGTCTAAATGTGCAAAATTTATCATTAATTGAAAGCCAAGTAACAAACTACCAATTAGCTTTGATGGTGGAGATGGGTTGATTTCAATTCTAAGTACAAAACACCTGAATTCGACAGGTATAAGTACAGAAGAATTGTCATTGACTTTTATCTTTCTTTGTGGCCAAGTGGTTTAGTCACTGTCTATACAAGCTTGCCGACCAGGGTTCGATTCCCGGCCTGACCCAAGGTCTTGTGTTTGTGTGATTTCGCCTGGGGCTCTGATCCCGATGTCGTTAAGAAAATCCAGACATTAATGTATCAAAAATATATATGGCTTATTTGAATATGAAAAACACGTCTAAATGTGAAAAATTTATCATTAATTGAATGCCAAGTAACAAACTACCAATTAGCTACGATGGTGAAGATGGGTTGATTTCAATTCTAAGTACAAAACACCTCAATTCGACAGGTATAAGTACAGAATAATTGTCATTGACTTTTATCTTTCTTCGTGGCCAAGTGGCTTAGTCACTGTCTATACAAGCTTGCCGACCAGGGTTCGATTCCCGGCCGGACCCAAGCTCTTGTCTTTGTGTGATTTCGCCTGGGGCTCTGATCCCGAGGTCGTAAAGAAAATCCAGACATTAATGTATCAAAAATATATATGGCTTATTTGAATATGAAAAACACGTCTAAATGTGCAAAATTTATCATTAATTGAATGCCAAGTAACAAACTACTAATTAGCTACAATGGTGAAGCTGGGTTGATTTCAATTCTAAGTACAAAACACCTGAATTCGACAGGTATAAGTACAGAAGAATTGTCATTGACTTTTACCTTTCTTCGTGGCCATGTGGCTTAGTCACTGTCTATACAAGCTTGCCGACCAGGGTTCGATTCCTGGCAAGGCCCAAGCTCTTGTCTTTGTGTGATTTCGCCTGGGGCTCTGATCCCGAGGTCGTTAAGAGAATCCAGACATTAATGTATCAAAAATATATATGGCTTATTTGAATATGAAAAACACGTCTGAATGTGTAAAATTTATCATTAATTGAAAGCCAAGTAACAAACTACCAATAGGCTACGATGGTGAAGATGGGTTGATTTCAATTCTAAGTACAAAACACCTGAATTCGACAGGTATAAGTACAGAAGAATTGTCATTTGACTTTTACCTTTCTTCGTGGCCAAGTGGCTTAGTCACTCTGTATACAAGCTTGCCGACCAGGGTTCGATTCCCGGCCGGACCCAAGCTCTTGTCTTTGTGTGATTTCGCCTGGGGTCTGATCCCGAGGTCGTTAAGAGAATCCAGACATTAATGTATCAAAAATATATATGGCTTATTTGAATATGAGAAACACGTCTAAATGTGCAAAATTTATCATTAATTGAATGCCAAGTAACAAACTACCAATTAGCTACGATGGAGAAAATGGGTTGATTTCAATTCTAAGTACAAAACACCTGAATTCGACAGGTATAAGTACAGAAGAATTGTCATTGACTTTTACCTTTCTCCGTGGCCAAGTGGCTTAGTCACTGTCTATACAAGCTTGCCGACCAGGGTTCGATTCCCGGCCGGACCCAAGCTCTTGTCTTTGTGTGATTTCGCCTGGGGCTCTGATCCCGAGGTCGTTAAGAGAATACAGACATTAATGTATCAAAAATATATATGGCTTATTTGAATATGAAAAACACGTCTAAATGTGCAAAATTTATCATTAATTGAATGCCAAGTAACAAACTACCAATTAGCTACGATGGTGAAGATGGGTTGATTTCAATTCTAAGTACAAAACACCTTAATTCGACAGGTATAAGTACAAAAAAATTGTCATTAACTTTTACCTTTCTTCGTGACTAAGTGGCTTAGTCACTGTCTATACAAGCTTGCCGACCATGGTTCGATTCCCGGCCGGACCCAAGCTCTTGTCTTTGTGTGATTTCGCCTGGTGATCTGATCCTGAGGTCGTTAAGAGACCCCAGACATTAATGTATCAAAAATATATATGGCTTAATTGAATATGAAAAACACGTCTAAATGTGCAAAATTTATCATTAATTGAATGCCAAGTAACAAACTACCAATTAGCTACGATGGTGAAGATGAGTTGATTTCAATTCTAAGTACAAAACACCTGAATTCGACAGGTATAAGTACAGAAGAATTGTCATTGACTTATATCTTTCTTCGTGGCCAAGTGGCTTAGTCACTGTCTATACAAGCTTGCCGACCAAGGTTCGATTCCCGGCCTGACCCAAGCTCTTGTCTTTGTGTGATTTGGTCTGGGGCTCTGATCCCGAGGTCGTTAAGAGAATCCAGACATTAATGTATCAAAAATATATATGGCTTATTTGAATATGAAAAACACGTCTAAATGTGCAAAATTTATCATTAATTGAATGCCAAGTAACAAACTACCAATAGGCTACGATGGTAAAGATGGGTTGATTTCAATTCTAAGTAAAAAACACCTGAATTCGACAGGTATAAGCAGAGAAGAATTGTCATTGACTTTTATCTTTCTTCGTGGCCAAGTGGCTTAGTCACTGTCTATACAAGCTTGCCGACCAGGGTTCGATTCCTGGCAAGGCCCAAGCTCTTGTCTTTGTGTGATTTCGCCTGGGGCTCTGATCCCGAGGTCGTTAGGAGAATCCAGACATTAATGTATCAAAAATATATATTTCTTATTTGAAATGAAAAACACGTCTAAATGTGCAAAATTTATCATTAATTGAATGCCAAGTAACAAACTACCAATTAGCTACGATAGTGAAGATGGGTTGATTTCAATTCTAAGTACAAAACACCTGAATTCGACAGGTATAAGTACAGAAGAATTGTCATTGACTTTTATCTTTCTTCGTGGCCAAGTGGCTTAGTCACTGTCTATACAAGCTTGCCGACCAGGGTTCGATTCCCGGCCGGACCCAAGCTCTTGTCTTTGTGTGATTTCGCCTGGGGCTCTGATCCCGAGGTCGTTAAGAGAATCCAGACATTGATGTATCAAAAATATATATAACTTATTTGAATATGAAAAACACGTCTAAATGTGCAAAATTTATCATTAATTGAAAGCCAAGTAACAAACTACCAATTAGCTTTGATGGTGGAGATGGGTTGATTTCAATTCTAAGTACAAAACACCTGAATTCGACAGGTATAAGTACAGAAGAATTGTCATTGACTTTTATCTTTCTTTGTGGCCAAGTGGTTTAGTCACTGTCTATACAAGCTTGCCGACCAAGGTTCGATTCCCGGCCTGACCCAAGGTCTTGTGTTTGTGTGATTTCGCCTGGGGCTCTGATCCCGATGTCGTTAAGGAAATCCAGACATTAATGTATCAAAAATATATATGGCTTATTTGAATATGAAAAACACGTCTAAATGTGCAAAATTTATCATTAATTGAATGCCAAGTAACAAACTACCAATTAGCTACGATGGTGAAGATGGGTTGATTTCAATTCTAAGTACAAAACACCTGAATTCGACAGGTATAAGTACAGAATAATTGTCATTGACTTTTATCTTTCTTCGTGGCCAAGTGGCTTAGTCACTGTCTATACAAGCTTGCCGACCAGGGTTCGATTCCCGGCCGGACCCAAGCTCTTGTCTTTGTGTGATTTCGCCTGGGGCTCTGATCCCGAGGTCGTAAAGAAAATCCAGACATTAATGTATCAAAAATATATATGGCTTATTTGAATATGAAAAACACGTCTAAATGTGCAAAATTTATCATTAATTGAATGCCAAGTAACAAACTACTAATTAGCTACAATGGTGAAGCTGGGTTGATTTCAATTCTAAGTACAAAACACCTGAATTCGACAGGTATAAGTACAGAAGAATTGTCATTGACTTTTACCTTTCTTCGTGGCCATGTGGCTTAGTCACTGTCTATACAAGCTTGCCGACCAGGGTTCGATTCCTGGCAAGGCCCAAGCTCTTGTCTTTGTGTGATTTCGCCTGGGGCTCTGATCCCGAGGTCGTTAAGAGAATCCAGACATTAATGTATCAAAAATATATATGGCTTATTTGAATATGAAAAACACGTCTAAATGTGTAAAATTTATCATTAATTGAAAGCCAAGTAACAAACTACCAATTAGCTACGATGGTGAAGATGGGTTGATTTCAATTCTAAGTACAAAACACCTGAATTCGACATGTATAAGTACAGAAGAATTGTCATTGACTTTTATCTTTCTTCGTGGCCAAGTGGCTTAGTCACTGTCTATACAAGCTTGCCGACCAGGGTTCGATTCCTGGCCGGACCCAAGCTCTTGTCTTTGTTTGATTTCGCCTGGGGCTCTGATCCCGAGGTCGTTAAGAGAATCCAGACATTAATGTATCAAAAATATATATGGCTTATTTTAATATGAAAAACACATCTAAATGTGCAAAATTTATCATTAATTGAATGCCAAGTAACAAACTACCAATTAGCTACGATGGTGAAGATGGGTTGATTTCAATTCTAAGTACAAAACACCTGAATTCGACAGGTGTAAGTACAGAAGAATTGTCATTGACTTTTATCTTTCTTCGTGGCCAAGTGGCTTAGTCACTCTCTATACAAGCTTGTCGACCAGGGTTCGATTCCCGGCCGGACCCAGGCTCTTGTCTTTGTGTGATTTCGCCTGGGGCTCAGATCCCGAGGTCGTTAAGAGAATCCAGACATTAATGTATCAAAAATATATATGGCTTATTTGAATATGAAAAAGACGTCTAAATGTGAAAAATTTATCATTAATTGAATGCCAAGTAACAAACTACCAATTAGCTACGACGGTGAAGATGGGTTGATTTCAATTCTAAGTACAAAACACCTGAATTCGACAGGTATAAGTACAGAAAAATTGTCATTGACTTTTATCTTTCTTCGTGGCCAGGTGGCTTAGTCACTGTCTATACAAGCTTGCCGACCAGGGTTCGATTCCCGGCTGGACCCAAGCTCTTGTCTTTGTGTGATTTCGCCTAGGGCTCTGATCCAGAGGTCGTTAAGAGAACCCAGACATTAATGTATCAAAAATATATATGGCTTAATTGAATATGAAAAACACGTCTAAATGTGCAAAATTTATCATTAATTGAATGCCAAGTAACAAACTACCAATTAGCTACGATGGTGAAGATGGGTTGATTTCAATTCTAAGTACAAAACACCTGAATTCGACAGGTATAAGTACAGAAGAATTGTTATTGACTTTTATCTTTCTTCATGGCCGAGTGGCTTAGTCACTGTCTATACAAGCATGCCGACCAAGGTTCGATTCCCGGCCGAACCCAAGCTCTTGTCTTTGTGTGATTTCGCCTGGGGCTCTGATCCCGAGGTAGTTAAGAGAATCCAGACATTAATGTATCAAAAATATATATGGCTTATTTGAATATGAAAAACACGTCTAAATGTGCAAAATTTATCATTAATTGAATGCCAAGTAACAAACTACCAATTAACTACGATGGTGAAGATGGGTTTATTTCAATTCTAAGTACAAAACACCTGAATTCGACAGGTATAAGTACATAAGAATCGTCATTGACTTTTATCTTTCTTCGTGGCCAAGTGGCTTAGTCACTGTCTATATAAGCTTGCCGACCAGGGTTCGATTCCCGGCCGGACCCAAGCTCTTGTCTTTGTGTGATTTCACCTGGGGCTCTGATCCCGAGGTCTTAGAGAGAATCCAGACATTAATGTATCAAAAATATATATGGCTTATTTGAATATGAAAAGCACATCTAAATGTGCAAAATTTATCATTAATTGAATGCCAAGTTACAAACTACCAATTAGCTACGATGGTGAAGCTGGGTTGATTTCAATTCTAAGTACAAAACACCTGAATTCGACATGTATAATTACAGAAGAATTGTCATTGACTTTTATCTTTCTTCGTGGCCAAGTGGCTTAGTCACTGTCTATACAAGCTTGCCGACCAGGGTTCGATTCCCGGCCGGACCCAAGCTCTTGTCTTTGTGTGATTTCGCCTGGGGCTCTGATCCCGAGGTCGTTAAGAGAATCCAGACATTAATGTATCAAAAATGTATATGGCTTACTTGAATATGAAAAACACGTCTAAATGTGCGAAACTTATCATTAATTGAATGCCAAGTAACAAACTACCAATAGGCTACGATGGTGAAGATGGGTTGATTTCAATTCTAAGTACAAAACACCTGAATTCGACAGGTATAAGTACAGAAGAATTGTCATTGACTTTTATCTTTCTTCGTGGCCAAGTGGCTTAGTCACTGTCTATACAAGCTTGCCGACCAGGGTTCGATTCCCGGCCGGACCCAAGCTCTTGTCTTTGTGTGATTTCGCCTGGGGCTCTGATCCCGAGGTCGTAAAGAAAATCCAGACATTAATGTATCAAAAATATATATGGCTTATTTGAATATGAAAAACACGTCTAAATGTGCAAAATTTATCATTAATTGAATGCCAAGTAACAAACTACTAATTAGCTACAATGGTGAAGCTGGGTTGATTTCAATTCTAAGTACAAAACACCTGAATTCGACAGGTATAAGTACAGAAGAATTGTCATTGACTTTTACCTTTCTTCGTGGCCATGTGGCTTAGTCACTGTCTATACAAGCTTGCCGACCAGGGTTCGATTCCTGGCAAGGCCCAAGCTCTTGTCTTTGTGTGATTTCGCCTGGGGCTCTGATCCCGAGGTCGTTAAGAGAATCCAGACATTAATGTATCAAAAATATATATGGCTTATTTGAATATGAAAAACACGTCTGAATGTGTAAAATTTATCATTAATTGAAAGCCAAGTAACAAACTACCAATAGGCTACGATGGTGAAGATGGGTTGATTTCAATTCTAAGTACAAAACACCTGAATTCGACAGGTATAAGTACAGAAGAATTGTCATTTGACTTTTACCTTTCTTCGTGGCCAAGTGGCTTAGTCACTCTGTATACAAGCTTGCCGACCAGGGTTCGATTCCCGGCCGGACCCAAGCTCTTGTCTTTGTGTGATTTCGCCTGGGGTCTGATCCCGAGGTCGTTAAGAGAATCCAGACATTAATGTATCAAAAATATATATGGCTTATTTGAATATGAGAAACACGTCTAAATGTGCAAAATTTATCATTAATTGAATGCCAAGTAACAAACTACCAATTAGCTACGATGGAGAAAATGGGTTGATTTCAATTCTAAGTACAAAACACCTGAATTCGACAGGTATAAGTACAGAAGAATTGTCATTGACTTTTACCTTTCTCCGTGGCCAAGTGGCTTAGTCACTGTCTATACAAGCTTGCCGACCAGGGTTCGATTCCCGGCCGGACCCAAGCTCTTGTCTTTGTGTGATTTCGCCTGGGGCTCTGATCCCGAGGTCGTTAAGAGAATACAGACATTAATGTATCAAAAATATATATGGCTTATTTGAATATGAAAAACACGTCTAAATGTGCAAAATTTATCATTAATTGAATGCCAAGTAACAAACTACCAATTAGCTACGATGGTGAAGATGGGTTGATTTCAATTCTAAGTACAAAACACCTTAATTCGACAGGTATAAGTACAAAAAAATTGTCATTAACTTTTACCTTTCTTCGTGACTAAGTGGCTTAGTCACTGTCTATACAAGCTTGCCGACCATGGTTCGATTCCCGGCCGGACCCAAGCTCTTGTCTTTGTGTGATTTCGCCTGGTGATCTGATCCTGAGGTCGTTAAGAGACCCCAGACATTAATGTATCAAAAATATATATGGCTTAATTGAATATGAAAAACACGTCTAAATGTGCAAAATTTATCATTAATTGAATGCCAAGTAACAAACTACCAATTAGCTACGATGGTGAAGATGAGTTGATTTCAATTCTAAGTACAAAACACCTGAATTCGACAGGTATAAGTACAGAAGAATTGTCATTGACTTATATCTTTCTTCGTGGCCAAGTGGCTTAGTCACTGTCTATACAAGCTTGCCGACCAAGGTTCGATTCCCGGCCTGACCCAAGCTCTTGTCTTTGTGTGATTTGGTCTGGGGCTCTGATCCCGAGGTCGTTAAGAGAATCCAGACATTAATGTATCAAAAATATATATGGCTTATTTGAATATGAAAAACACGTCTAAATGTGCAAAATTTATCATTAATTGAATGCCAAGTAACAAACTACCAATAGGCTACGATGGTAAAGATGGGTTGATTTCAATTCTAAGTAAAAAACACCTGAATTCGACAGGTATAAGCAGAGAAGAATTGTCATTGACTTTTATCTTTCTTCGTGGCCAAGTGGCTTAGTCACTGTCTATACAAGCTTGCCGACCAGGGTTCGATTCCTGGCAAGGCCCAAGCTCTTGTCTTTGTGTGATTTCGCCTGGGGCTCTGATCCCGAGGTCGTTAGGAGAATCCAGACATTAATGTATCAAAAATATATATTTCTTATTTGAAATGAAAAACACATCTAAATGTGCAAAATTTATCATTAATTGAATGCCAAGTTACAAACTACCAATTAGCTACGATGGTGAAGCTGGGTTGATTTCAATTCTAAGTACAAAACACCTGAATTCGACATGTATAATTACAGAAGAATTGTCATTGACTTTTATCTTTCTTTGTGGCCAAGTGGTTTAGTCACTGTCTATACAAGCTTGCCGACCAGGGTTCGATTCCCGGCCTGACCCAAGGTCTTGTGTTTGTGTGATTTCGCCTGGGGCTCTGATCCCGATGTCGTTAAGAAAATCCAGACATTAATGTATCAAAAATATATATGGCTTATTTGAATATGAAAAACACGTCTAAATGTGAAAAATTTATCATTAATTGAATGCCAAGTAACAAACTACCAATTAGCTACGATGGTGAAGATGGGTTGATTTCAATTCTAAGTACAAAACACCTCAATTCGACAGGTATAAGTACAGAATAATTGTCATTGACTTTTATCTTTCTTCGTGGCCAAGTGGCTTAGTCACTGTCTATACAAGCTTGCCGACCAGGGTTCGATTCCCGGCCGGACCCAAGCTCTTGTCTTTGTGTGATTTCGCCTGGGGCTCTGATCCCGAGGTCGTAAAGAAAATCCAGACATTAATGTATCAAAAATATATATGGCTTATTTGAATATGAAAAACACGTCTAAATGTGCAAAATTTATCATTAATTGAATGCCAAGTAACAAACTACTAATTAGCTACAATGGTGAAGCTGGGTTGATTTCAATTCTAAGTACAAAACACCTGAATTCGACAGGTATAAGTACAGAAGAATTGTCATTGACTTTTACCTTTCTTCGTGGCCATGTGGCTTAGTCACTGTCTATACAAGCTTGCCGACCAGGGTTCGATTCCTGGCAAGGCCCAAGCTCTTGTCTTTGTGTGATTTCGCCTGGGGCTCTGATCCCGAGGTCGTTAAGAGAATCCAGACATTAATGTATCAAAAATATATATGGCTTATTTGAATATGAAAAACACGTCTGAATGTGTAAAATTTATCATTAATTGAAAGCCAAGTAACAAACTACCAATAGGCTACGATGGTGAAGATGGGTTGATTTCAATTCTAAGTACAAAACACCTGAATTCGACAGGTATAAGTACAGAAGAATTGTCATTTGACTTTTACCTTTCTTCGTGGCCAAGTGGCTTAGTCACTCTGTATACAAGCTTGCCGACCAGGGTTCGATTCCCGGCCGGACCCAAGCTCTTGTCTTTGTGTGATTTCGCCTGGGGTCTGATCCCGAGGTCGTTAAGAGAATCCAGACATTAATGTATCAAAAATATATATGGCTTATTTGAATATGAGAAACACGTCTAAATGTGCAAAATTTATCATTAATTGAATGCCAAGTAACAAACTACCAATTAGCTACGATGGAGAAAATGGGTTGATTTCAATTCTAAGTACAAAACACCTGAATTCGACAGGTATAAGTACAGAAGAATTGTCATTGACTTTTACCTTTCTCCGTGGCCAAGTGGCTTAGTCACTGTCTATACAAGCTTGCCGACCAGGGTTCGATTCCCGGCCGGACCCAAGCTCTTGTCTTTGTGTGATTTCGCCTGGGGCTCTGATCCCGAGGTCGTTAAGAGAATACAGACATTAATGTATCAAAAATATATATGGCTTATTTGAATATGAAAAACACGTCTAAATGTGCAAAATTTATCATTAATTGAATGCCAAGTAACAAACTACCAATTAGCTACGATGGTGAAGATGGGTTGATTTCAATTCTAAGTACAAAACACCTTAATTCGACAGGTATAAGTACAAAAAAATTGTCATTAACTTTTACCTTTCTTCGTGACTAAGTGGCTTAGTCACTGTCTATACAAGCTTGCCGACCATGGTTCGATTCCCGGCCGGACCCAAGCTCTTGTCTTTGTGTGATTTCGCCTGGTGATCTGATCCTGAGGTCGTTAAGAGACCCCAGACATTAATGTATCAAAAATATATATGGCTTAATTGAATATGAAAAACACGTCTAAATGTGCAAAATTTATCATTAATTGAATGCCAAGTAACAAACTACCAATTAGCTACGATGGTGAAGATGAGTTGATTTCAATTCTAAGTACAAAACACCTGAATTCGACAGGTATAAGTACAGAAGAATTGTCATTGACTTATATCTTTCTTCGTGGCCAAGTGGCTTAGTCACTGTCTATACAAGCTTGCCGACCAAGGTTCGATTCCCGGCCTGACCCAAGCTCTTGTCTTTGTGTGATTTGGTCTGGGGCTCTGATCCCGAGGTCGTTAAGAGAATCCAGACATTAATGTATCAAAAATATATATGGCTTATTTGAATATGAAAAACACGTCTAAATGTGCAAAATTTATCATTAATTGAATGCCAAGTAACAAACTACCAATAGGCTACGATGGTAAAGATGGGTTGATTTCAATTCTAAGTAAAAAACACCTGAATTCGACAGGTATAAGCAGAGAAGAATTGTCATTGACTTTTATCTTTCTTCGTGGCCAAGTGGCTTAGTCACTGTCTATACAAGCTTGCCGACCAGGGTTCGATTCCTGGCAAGGCCCAAGCTCTTGTCTTTGTGTGATTTCGCCTGGGGCTCTGATCCCGAGGTCGTTAGGAGAATCCAGACATTAATGTATCAAAAATATATATTTCTTATTTGAAATGAAAAACACGTCTAAATGTGCAAAATTTATCATTAATTGAATGCCAAGTAACAAACTACCAATTAGCTACGATAGTGAAGATGGGTTGATTTCAATTCTAAGTACAAAACACCTGAATTCGACAGGTATAAGTACAGAAGAATTGTCATTGACTTTTATCTTTCTTCGTGGCCAAGTGGCTTAGTCACTGTCTATACAAGCTTGCCGACCAGGGTTCGATTCCCGGCCGGACCCAAGCTCTTGTCTTTGTGTGATTTCGCCTGGGGCTCTGATCCCGAGGTCGTTAAGAGAATCCAGACATTGATGTATCAAAAATATATATAACTTATTTGAATATGAAAAACACGTCTAAATGTGCAAAATTTATCATTAATTGAAAGCCAAGTAACAAACTACCAATTAGCTTTGATGGTGGAGATGGGTTGATTTCAATTCTAAGTACAAAACACCTGAATTCGACAGGTATAAGTACAGAAGAATTGTCATTGACTTTTATCTTTCTTTGTGGCCAAGTGGTTTAGTCACTGTCTATACAAGCTTGCCGACCAAGGTTCGATTCCCGGCCTGACCCAAGGTCTTGTGTTTGTGTGATTTCGCCTGGGGCTCTGATCCCGATGTCGTTAAGGAAATCCAGACATTAATGTATCAAAAATATATATGGCTTATTTGAATATGAAAAACACGTCTAAATGTGCAAAATTTATCATTAATTGAATGCCAAGTAACAAACTACCAATTAGCTACGATGGTGAAGATGGGTTGATTTCAATTCTAAGTACAAAACACCTGAATTCGACAGGTATAAGTACAGAATAATTGTCATTGACTTTTATCTTTCTTCGTGGCCAAGTGGCTTAGTCACTGTCTATACAAGCTTGCCGACCAGGGTTCGATTCCCGGCCGGACCCAAGCTCTTGTCTTTGTGTGATTTCGCCTGGGGCTCTGATCCCGAGGTCGTAAAGAAAATCCAGACATTAATGTATCAAAAATATATATGGCTTATTTGAATATGAAAAACACGTCTAAATGTGCAAAATTTATCATTAATTGAATGCCAAGTAACAAACTACTAATTAGCTACAATGGTGAAGCTGGGTTGATTTCAATTCTAAGTACAAAACACCTGAATTCGACAGGTATAAGTACAGAAGAATTGTCATTGACTTTTACCTTTCTTCGTGGCCATGTGGCTTAGTCACTGTCTATACAAGCTTGCCGACCAGGGTTCGATTCCTGGCAAGGCCCAAGCTCTTGTCTTTGTGTGATTTCGCCTGGGGCTCTGATCCCGAGGTCGTTAAGAGAATCCAGACATTAATGTATCAAAAATATATATGGCTTATTTGAATATGAAAAACACGTCTAAATGTGTAAAATTTATCATTAATTGAAAGCCAAGTAACAAACTACCAATTAGCTACGATGGTGAAGATGGGTTGATTTCAATTCTAAGTACAAAACACCTGAATTCGACATGTATAAGTACAGAAGAATTGTCATTGACTTTTATCTTTCTTCGTGGCCAAGTGGCTTAGTCACTGTCTATACAAGCTTGCCGACCAGGGTTCGATTCCTGGCCGGACCCAAGCTCTTGTCTTTGTTTGATTTCGCCTGGGGCTCTGATCCCGAGGTCGTTAAGAGAATCCAGACATTAATGTATCAAAAATATATATGGCTTATTTTAATATGAAAAACACATCTAAATGTGCAAAATTTATCATTAATTGAATGCCAAGTAACAAACTACCAATTAGCTACGATGGTGAAGATGGGTTGATTTCAATTCTAAGTACAAAACACCTGAATTCGACAGGTGTAAGTACAGAAGAATTGTCATTGACTTTTATCTTTCTTCGTGGCCAAGTGGCTTAGTCACTCTCTATACAAGCTTGTCGACCAGGGTTCGATTCCCGGCCGGACCCAGGCTCTTGTCTTTGTGTGATTTCGCCTGGGGCTCAGATCCCGAGGTCGTTAAGAGAATCCAGACATTAATGTATCAAAAATATATATGGCTTATTTGAATATGAAAAAGACGTCTAAATGTGAAAAATTTATCATTAATTGAATGCCAAGTAACAAACTACCAATTAGCTACGACGGTGAAGATGGGTTGATTTCAATTCTAAGTACAAAACACCTGAATTCGACAGGTATAAGTACAGAAAAATTGTCATTGACTTTTATCTTTCTTCGTGGCCAGGTGGCTTAGTCACTGTCTATACAAGCTTGCCGACCAGGGTTCGATTCCCGGCTGGACCCAAGCTCTTGTCTTTGTGTGATTTCGCCTAGGGCTCTGATCCAGAGGTCGTTAAGAGAACCCAGACATTAATGTATCAAAAATATATATGGCTTAATTGAATATGAAAAACACGTCTAAATGTGCAAAATTTATCATTAATTGAATGCCAAGTAACAAACTACCAATTAGCTACGATGGTGAAGATGGGTTGATTTCAATTCTAAGTACAAAACACCTGAATTCGACAGGTATAAGTACAGAAGAATTGTTATTGACTTTTATCTTTCTTCATGGCCGAGTGGCTTAGTCACTGTCTATACAAGCATGCCGACCAAGGTTCGATTCCCGGCCGAACCCAAGCTCTTGTCTTTGTGTGATTTCGCCTGGGGCTCTGATCCCGAGGTAGTTAAGAGAATCCAGACATTAATGTATCAAAAATATATATGGCTTATTTGAATATGAAAAACACGTCTAAATGTGCAAAATTTATCATTAATTGAATGCCAAGTAACAAACTACCAATTAACTACGATGGTGAAGATGGGTTTATTTCAATTCTAAGTACAAAACACCTGAATTCGACAGGTATAAGTACATAAGAATCGTCATTGACTTTTATCTTTCTTCGTGGCCAAGTGGCTTAGTCACTGTCTATATAAGCTTGCCGACCAGGGTTCGATTCCCGGCCGGACCCAAGCTCTTGTCTTTGTGTGATTTCACATGGGGCTCTGATCCCGAGGTCTTAGAGAGAATCCAGACATTAATGTATCAAAAATATATATGGCTTATTTGAATATGAAAAGCACATCTAAATGTGCAAAATTTATCATTAATTGAATGCCAAGTTACAAACTACCAATTAGCTACGATGGTGAAGCTGGGTTGATTTCAATTCTAAGTACAAAACACCTGAATTCGACATGTATAATTACAGAAGAATTGTCATTGACTTTTATCTTTCTTCGTGGCCAAGTGGCTTAGTCACTGTCTATACAAGCTTGCCGACCAGGGTTCGATTCCCGGCCGGACCCAAGCTCTTGTCTTTGTGTGATTTCGCCTGGGGCTCTGATCCCGAGGTCGTTAAGAGAATCCAGACATTAATGTATCAAAAATGTATATGGCTTACTTGAATATGAAAAACACGTCTAAATGTGCGAAACTTATCATTAATTGAATGCCAAGTAACAAACTACCAATAGGCTACGATGGTGAAGATGGGTTGATTTCAATTCTAAGTACAAAACACCTGAATTCGACAGGTATAAGTACAGAAGAATTGTCATTGACTTTTATCTTTCTTCGTGGCCAAGTGGCTTAGTCACTGTCTATACAAGCTTGCCGACCAGGGTTCGATTCCCGGCCGGACCCAAGCTCTTGTCTTTGTGTGATTTCGCCTGGGGCTCTGATCCTGAGGTCTTAAAGAGAATCCAGACATTAATGTATCAAAAATATATATGGCTTATTTGAATATGAAAAACACGTCTAAATGTGCAAAATTATCATTAATTGAATGCCCAGTAACAAACTACCAATTAGCTACGATGGTGAAGATGGGTAGATTTCAATTCTAATTACAAAACACCTGAATTCGACAAGTATGAGTACAAAAGAATTGTTATTGACTTTTATCTTTCTTCGTGGCCAAGTGGCTTAGTCACTGTCTATACAAGCATGCCGACCAAGGTTCGATTCCCGGCCGAACCCAAGCTCTTGTCTTTGTGTGGTTTCGCCTGGGACTCTGATCCGAGGTCGTTAAGAGAATCCAGACATTAATGTATCAAAAATATATATGGCTTATTTGAATATGAAAAACACGTCTAAATGTGCAAAATTTATCATTAATTGAATGCCAAGTAACAAACTACCAATTAGCTACGATGGTGAAGATGGGTTGATTTCAATTCTAAGTACAAAACACCTGAATTCGACAGGCATAAGTACAGAAAAATTGTCATTGACTTTTATCTTTCTTCGTGGCCAAGTGGCTTAGTCAGTGTCTATACAAGCTTGTCGACCAGGGTTCGATTCCTGGCCGGACCCAAGCTCTTGTCTTTGTGTGATTTCGCCTGGGGCTCTGATCCCGAGGTCGTTAGAGAATCCAGACATTAATGTATCAAAAATATATATGGCTTATTTGAATATGAAAAACACGTCTAAATGTGCAAAATTTATCATTAATTGAAAGCCAAGTAACAAACTACCAATTAGCTACGATGGTGAAGATGGGTTGATTTCAATTCTAAGTACAAAACACCTGAATTCGACAGGTATAAGTACAGAAGAATTGTCATTGACTTTTATCTTTCTTCGTGGCCAAGTGGCTTAGTCACTTGTCTATACAAGCTTGCGACCATGGTTCGATTCCCGGCCGGACCCAAGCTCTTGTCTTTGTTTGATTTCGCCTGGGGCTCTGATCCCGAGGTCGTTAAGAGAATCCAGACATTAATGTATCAAAAATATATATGGCTTATTTGAATATGAAAAACACGTCTAAATGTGCAAAATTTATCATTAATTGAATGCCAAGTAACAAACTACCAATTAACTACGATGGTGAAGATGGGTTTATTTCAATTCTAAGTACAAAACACCTGAATTCGACAGGTATAAGTACTGAAGAATTGTCATTGACTTTTATCTTTCTTCGTGGCCAAGTGGCTTAGTCACTGTCTATACAAGCTTGCCGACCAGGGTTCGATTCCCGGCCGGACCCAAGCTCTTGTCTTTGTGTGATTTCGCCTGGGGCTCTGATCCTGAGGTCTTAAAGAGAATCCAGACATTAATGTATCAAAAATATATATGGCTTATTTGAATATGAAAAACACGTCTAAATGTGCAAAATTTATCATTAATTGAATGCCAAGTAACAAACTACCAATTAGCTACGATGGTGAAGATGGGTAGATTTCAATTCTAAGTACAAAACACCTGAATTCGACAGGTATGAGTACAAAAGAATTGTTATTGACTTTTATCTTTCTTCGTGGCCAAGTGGCTTAGTCACTGTCTATACAAGCATGCGACCAAGGTTCGATTCCCGGCCGAACCCAAGCTCTTGTCTTTGTGTGATTTCGCCTGGGGCTCTGATCCCGAGGTCGTTAAGAGAATCCAGACATTAATGTATTAAAAAATATATATGGCTTATTTGAATATGAAAAACACGTCTAAATGTGCAAAATTTATCATTAATTGAATGCCAAGTAACAAACTACCAATTAGCTACGATGGTGAAGATGGGTTGATTTCAATTCTAAGTACAAAACACCTGAATTCGACAGGTATAAGTACAGAAGAATTGTCATTGACTTTTATCTTTCTTCGTGGCCAAGTGGCTTAGTCAGTGTCTATACAAGCTTGTCGACCAGGGTTCGATTCCTGGCCGGACCCAAGCTCTTGTCTTTGTGTGATTTCGCCTGGGGCTCTGATCCGAGGTCGTTAAGAGAATCCAGACATTAATGTATCAAAAATATATATGGCTTATTTGAATATGAGAAACACGTCTAAATGTGCAAAATTTATCATTAATTGAATGCCAAGTAACAAACTACCAATTAGCTACGATGGAGAAAATGGGTTGATTTCAATTCTAAGTACAAAACACCTGAATTCGACAGGTATAAGTACAGAAGAATTGTCATTGACTTTTATCTTTCTCCGTGGCCAAGTGGCTTAGTCACTGTCTATACAAGCTTGCCGACCAGGGTTCGATTCCCGGCCGGACCCAAGCTCTTGTCTTTGTGTGATTTCGCCTGGGGCTCTGATCCCGAGGTCGTTAAGAGAATACAGACATTAATGTATCAAAAATATATATGGCTTATTTGAATATGAAAAACACGTCTAAATGTGCAAAATTTATCATTAATTGAATGCCAAGTAACAAACTACCAATTAGCTACGATGGTGGAGATGGGTTGATTTCAATTCTAAGTACAAAACACCTGAATTCGACAGGTATAAGTACAAAAAAATTGTCATTAACTTTTACCTTTCTTCGTGACTAAGTGGCTTAGTCACTGTCTATACAAGCTTGCCGACCATGGTTCGATTCCCGGCCGGACCCAAGCTCTTGTCTTTGTGTGATTTCGCCTGGTGATCTGATCCTGAGGTCGTTAAGAGAACCCAGACATTAATGTATCAAAAATATATATGGCTTAATTGAATATGAAAAACACGTCTAAATGTGCAAAATTTATCATTAATTGAATGCAAGTAACAAACTACCAATTAGCTACGATGGTGAAGATGAGTTGATTTCAATTCTAAGTACAAAACACCTGAATTCGACAGGTATAAGTTACAGAAGAATTGTCATTGACTTATATCTTTCTTCGTGGCCAAGTGGCTTAGTCACTGTCTATACAAGCTTGCCGACCAAGGTTCGATTCCCGGCCTGACCCAAGCTCTTGTCTTTGTGTGATTTGGTCTGGGGCTCTGATCCCGAGGTCGTTAAGAGAATCCAGACATTAATGTATCAAAAATATATATGGCTTATTTGAATATGAAAAACACGTCTAAATGTGCAAAATTTATCATTAATTGAATGCCAAGTAACAAACTACCAATAGGCTACGATGGTAAAGATGGGTTGATTTCAATTCTAAGTAAAAAACACCTGAATTCGACAGGTATAAGCAGAGAAGAATTGTCATTGACTTTTATCTTTCTTCGTGGCCAAGTGGCTTAGTCACTGTCTATACAAGCTTGCCGACCAGGGTTCGATTCCTGGCAAGGCCCAAGCTCTTGTCTTTGTGTGATTTCGCCTGGGGCTCTGATCCCGAGGTTGTTAGGAGAATCCAGACATTAATGTATCAAAAATATATATTTCTTATTTGAAATGAAAAACACGTCTAAATGTGCAAAATTTATCATTAATTGAATGCCAAGTAACAAACTACCAATTAGCTACGATAGTGAAGATGGGTTTGATTTCAATTCTAAGTACAAAACACCTGAATTCGACAGGTATAAGTACAGAAGAATTGTCATTGACTTTTATCTTTCTTCGTGGCCAAGTGGCTTAGTCACTGTCTATACAAGCTTGCCGACCAGGGTTCGATTCCCGGCCGGACCCAAGCTCTTGTCTTTGTGTGATTTCGCCTGGGGCTCTGATCCCGAGGTAGTTAAGAGAATCCAGACATTAATGTATCAAAAATATATATGGCTTATTTGAATATGAAAAACACGTCTAAATGTGCAAAATTTATCATTAATTGAATGCCAAGTAACAAACTACCAATTAACTACGATGGTGAAGATGGGTTTATTTCAATTCTATGTACAAAACACCTGAATTCGACAGGTATAAGTACATAAGAATCGTCATTGACTTTTATCTTTCTTCGTGGCCAAGTGGCTTAGTCACTGTCTATATAAGATTGCCGACCAGGGTTCGATTCCCGGCCGGACCCAAGCTCTTGTCTTTGTGTGATTTCACCTGGGGCTCTGATCCCGAGGTCTTAGAGAGAATCCAGACATTAATGTATCAAAAATATATATGGCTTATTTGAATATGAAA